>NC_138769.1:385486031-385765983 GCF_965119305.1 Pelophylax lessonae | reverse complement strand
ACTGCAGGAATGCCTGTCTGCCTCCAAGGGAACAGGCACACGCAGGACAGTCGAGTCTGACTCCCGTCCGTGTGTGTCCCCACCGGACCCAGTCGCCAAACTTGGAAGCTGTCATTAGCCTGGCACTGCCGTACCAATAAATATCGCCTTATCAATAATTTGCATTTTTATTTTCGTGGGTGATTGTGTAGGTGGGGCCCCAGTGCACTGCATTGCCCGGGGCCCTTTAATGCTCTTAAGATGGCACTGACAGTCAGTCACCGCTGTCTGCTCTGCACCCGCTCCCCCCCCTGTGCTCACTAGAGAGCTGGGCTGTGGAGGGGGTCAGGGAGCTGCCAGCTCAGGCTCCCAGCAGCTCGCTGAGAGGCTGGGCCAGGTGCTGATGCAGGGTTGTCGGCGGATCCCAACCATATCGGAATCTTTCCACAACTTGGACTGGCTCTGTGACATCAGCCAACAGCAGGCTTCAGCAGAAAAGGGGTCACAGGAGTGCAGAACGAACTGCACTCCTGTGATCCATAGGAGAAGTACAGCCAAACAAGTTTTCCCTGTTCTTCTCCTTTAGTTATAATTTAACCACTTTCTAACTGGGCACTTTCATCCCCTTCCTCCCCAGGCTTTCACCGCTGACGCACTTTGAACGACTATTGCACAGTCATGCAACATTTTACCCAAATTACATTTTTATCATTTTATTCACACAAATAGAGCTTTCTTTTGGTGGTATTTAATCATCACTGGGTTTTTTATTTTTTGCTAAACAAACAAAAAAAAATGAAAATTTTGAAAAAAATGTTTTTTTAGTTTCTGTTAAAAAATGTTGCAAATAAGTAATTTTTATCCTTCACTAATGTCTACTGATGAGGCTTCACTGATGGATACTGATAGGCTGCTCTGATGGGCACTGATAGGCAGTACTGATGGGCATTGGCACTGATATGCGGAACTGAAGGGCACTGATAGCCAGCACTGATGGGCGGCACTGACAGGCAGCCAGGTGCTGATGCAGGGGTTGTCGGCAGATCCTGGCTATATCAGAATCTTTCCAAAGCCTGGACTGGCTCTGTGAAGTGAACTCAGTGTTTGGGACTAAATATATTTCTGCATATCAGGATGCTTTCTAGGGATCGATCGATTATCGGCAACACCAATATATCGGGAGCTGATATATCGGAATCGGCCCTGGCGGTTACCGATTTTGCCGTGACGTCATCGCGTCATCAGTCCAATGCTGCATCTGTCCCCTGCCAGCTCTAAGACTAAGAACCAAGCGATCAAACATCACCAATCACTCAGTTCTCCCTGAGCAGAGAGGTAGTGACAGTCAGCAGGGCCATCTTACCGAATGGGCATGCTGGGCAGTTGCCCGGGGGCCCCACTTGTCCAGGGGGGCTCAACCTGCCCAGCGACCCAGCCAAGCATTAGTCCTAATTCCCGTGTGCATCCTGCCACCGAACTTAGCAGGTGGCAAGGGCCTGTTGGCCCTGCGCTGCTGTCAGGCCACTTGGGTCATGGAGGGGGAGCCCACAACTGCAGGAATGCCTGTCTGCCTCCAAGGGAACAGGCACACGCAGGACAGTCGAGTCTGACTCCCGTCCGTGTGTGTCCCCACCGGACCCAGTCGCCAAACTTGGAAGCTGTCATTAGCCTGGCACTGCCGTACCAATAAATATCGCCTTATCAATAATTTGCATTTTTATTTTCGTGGGTGATTGTGTAGGTGGGGCCCCAGTGCACTGCATTGCCCGGGGCCCTTTAATGCTCTTAAGATGGCACTGACAGTCAGTCACCGCTGTCTGCTCTGCACCCGCTCCCCCCCCTGTGCTCACTAGAGAGCTGGGCTGTGGAGGGGGTCAGGGAGCTGCCAGCTCAGGCTCCCAGCAGCTCGCTGAGAGGCTGGGCCAGGTGCTGATGCAGGGTTGTCGGCGGATCCCAACCATATCGGAATCTTTCCACAACTTGGACTGGCTCTGTGACATCAGCCAACAGCAGGCTTCAGCAGAAAAGGGGTCACAGGAGTGCAGAACGAACTGCACTCCTGTGATCCATAGGAGAAGTACAGCCAAACAAGTTTTCCCTGTTCTTCTCCTTTAGTTATAATTTAACCACTTTCTAACTGGGCACTTTCATCCCCTTCCTCCCCAGGCTTTCACCGCTGACGCACTTTGAACGACTATTGCACAGTCATGCAACATTTTACCCAAATTACATTTTTATCATTTTATTCACACAAATAGAGCTTTCTTTTGGTGGTATTTAATCATCACTGGGTTTTTTATTGTTTGCTAAACAAACAAAGAAAAATGAAAATTTTGAAAAAAATGTTTTTTTAGTTTCTGTTAAAAAATTTTGCAAATAAGTAATTTTTATCCTTCACTAATGTCTACTGATGAGGCTTCACTGATGGATACTGATAGGCTGCTCTGATGGGCACTGATAGGCAGTACTGATGGGCATTGGCACTGATATGCGGAACTGAAGGGCACTGATAGCCAGCACTGATGGGCGGCACTGACAGGCAGCCAGGTGCTGATGCAGGGGTTGTCGGCAGATCCTGGCTATATCAGAATCTTTCCAAAGCCTGGACTGGCTCTGTGAAGTGAACTCAGTGTTTGGGACTAAATATATTTCTGCATATCAGGATGCTTTCTAGGGATCGATCGATTATCGGCAACACCAATATATCGGGAGCTGATATATCGGAATCGGCCCTGGCGGTTACCGATTTTGCCGTGACGTCATCGCGTATGTTGCGCCACGCGCCTCCGTGCACTGGGGGTCTGGGACAGCTTCTGCAGCCTTCTTAGGCCGCCTCCCTCAGCCTCGTTTTGGAGTCTCACAGTGCGCACAGTGTGTTTTACAGCCGCCGCGGCCACTGGAGTCTCTGCACAGTTGGGACAGTGAGTGATTCAATTTCTTCTCAATCATACAGTAGTGACCAGTCACAGTGCACAGTGTGTAACACAGCCGCCGCGGTCACCCAACCACAGCTGCCCGGTGCCAGTCAGCCAGCCACCCGCACACACCCACAGGCCTGTACCAGCCAGCCAGCCAAAGACCCTGCCTGACTGTACCAGCTAGCCAGCCACAGGCCCTGGACCTGTACCTGCCAGCCACCCACCACACAGGGTGCCAGCCAGCCACCAAAGGGTGCCAGCCACCCACCCACCAAAGGGTGCCAGCCAGCCACCCACCCACCACAGGGTGCCAGCCAGCCACCAAAGGGTGCTAGCCAGCCACCCACCAAAGGGAGCCAGCTAGCCACCCACCACACAGTGCCAGCCAGCCAGCAACAAAGGGTGACAGCCAGCCACCAAATGGTGCCAGCCAGCCCCCACAGGGTGCCAGCCAGCCACCAAAGGGTGCCTGACAGCCACTCACCACAGGGTGCAAGCCAGCCACCTACCACAGGGTGCCAGCCAGCCACCAAAGGGTGCCAGTCAACCACCCACTAAAGGGTGCCAGCCAGCCACCCACCAAAGGGTGCCAGCCACTCATCACCACAGGGTGCCAGCCAGCCATTTTTTTAAGGCTATAGTATATATTCATTAGTGTCTTTCAAGTTTTAATGGAGATGGATGGAGATAGAAAAATTAAAAGTGGGGTCTGGGACTATTTCTCTTCCACATCTCCAGGAAAATCAGCAGCACTGTGCAACACTTGCAAAAACAATGTAAGCATGGGATTAATAACTGCAAAAAAAAAAAAAAAACAAAATGAATCACAAAGTGAAACATCACTATGCCAGGCAACAATAATAGATATGTTTCAGAAAAAAAACAGGAGGCTAAAATCGGATGGGAGATCCCAACTGCTGGACAGAGTAATCATAGAGATGATGGTCACTGATAACCAGCCATTTACAATAGTGTCTGACTCTGGATTTAAGCTGTTGGTGTCCATGCTTGAGCCAAGGTACACATTGAAGAGTGACAAATTTTATCAAACTGAAATGCTGCTGAGTCTTACATGCCACTTCATTGACAGTGGATGGACAAGAAGGCATTTGGTGTTGAATACAAAGGTGATGTAAGAATCCCACACTGGGGAGTAAATTATAGAAATGTTTCTAGGCATGCTAGAAGAATGGGGAATCACCAAAGACCGAGTGATGCTTGTGCTGCGAGACAGCGGAGCGAACATGGTTAAAGTTATGAGACTTGCTGAAGTGTCAGACCTCAGTTGCATGGCACACCCTCCAACTTGTGGTAAATGATGGTCTGTCAAACCAGAAAGCTTTGCTTGACATTATTATCATGCTGAGGAAGTGCGCAGGCCATTTCTGCCATTCTATCCTTGCCAAGCAGCGACTGAGGTGCATTCAGGAAGACCTTGACTTACCCAAAAACAACTTGATACAGGCTGTTCCAACACGATGGAACTCAACGCTACACATGTTGCAAAGGATGCTGGAGCAGAAGCGAGCTCTCACCATGTATTCTGGTTAATATACTGCAGATCAGTGGGACATAGTAGCCAACATCATTGAGACCCTCCTACCCATTGAGGAAGTGACACTAGAGGTGAGTCATTACGACTCATCTGTGTCCTCTGTAATCCCATGTGTGAAAGTGCTGAAGATGCTTCTTCAACAGAATGAAGGACCCAACACACGTGGCATTAGAGCATGAAGGCATGCCATGAGGGACAGCCTTGCCAAACGGTTTGAGAAGCATGAGGAGAATAAAAATGTTGTGCTTGCATGTCTTTTGGATCCTCAATACAAGATCCATCCTTTCTCTTCTGATGATGTATTGGCCAAGGCAAAACAATGGCTGACAGAAGATATTCAACAGAAGGTGCAGGGGGTTGCTGATGAAAAGAAAAAGTCAAGAAGAGAAGGTTTCTGATGTGGAAGAGCATGGATGCAGGAGAAATATGTCCAAAAAGACAACGGACAGAAGAGAAAGTTCATCGTGGTCAAACAGATGCCATGTTCAGTGTTTTATTGTGGCCTCATGCGGAGGATTCTTCAGAATCTACAATAATGAGCCTGGATGATGAATTTCATCTCTATTTGAAGGAACCAGTAATTGACAGAAGAAGTGATCCTCTTCAGTGGTGGAAAGACAATGAGGCACGCTACAAAAGACTTGCTTCTCATGCTAGAATATACCTTTCTGCTCCTCCTTCCTCAGTACCAAGTGAGCGTGCTTTTAGTGAAGTGGCAGCAATTTATGAAAAAAACAGAAGCCGTTTAACTGGTGAACATGCTGAAATGTTCTGCTTTCTACACTATAATATTGTTCTACTTAACTGGGAGTATTGAAGTGTAGTAGTAGTGTCTGTCCAGTCCACTGAGTCCACTCCAATCTACTGTTTAGCTTTTGTCTAGCTTTTTTTCTAGCACTTTTGCACTGACTGCTCTGCTCTGCGCTGCGCTACACTGCAGTCAGTGCAAAAGTGTTAGAAAAAAAGCTAGACAGTGGATTGGAGTCAGTGGACTACTGCTGCAGTAGTGCGCCACTCACTGCTGCAATAATTTTAAATCACTACTGCAGTCACTGCAGTAGTGATTTAAAATGATTGCAGTCAGGGAGTGCCCTACTGCAGCTGTAGTCCACTGACTCCAGTCCAATCCACTGTGTAGCTGTTGCCTAGCTATTTTTCTAACAGGTTTGCACTGACTGCAGTAGTTGTAGTGAGTGCCCCAATGCAGCAGTAGTCCACTGACTCTAGTCCAATCCAGTGCACTGTGTAGCTGTTGCCTAGCTTTTTTTCTAGCAGTTTTGCACTGACTGCAGTAGTTGCTGTGAGTGCCCTATTGCAGCGGCAGTCAACTAACTCCAGTCCAATCCACTGTGTAGCTGTTGCCTAGCTTTTTTACTAGCAGTATTGCACTGACTGACTGCAGTAGTTGCTGTGAGTGTCCTACTGCAGCCGTAGTCCACTCCACTGACTCCAGTCCAATCCAATGTGTAGCTGTTGCCTAGCTTTTTTTATAGTAGTTTTGCACTGATTGCACTGCAGTAGTGATTTAAAATTATTGCAGTGAGTGAGTCCACTACTGCAGCAGTTTATTATGCATTAATGCACAATCAGAATGATGTGAAACTAAATGTCCCTGCAATTGAAGTTTTCCTTTCAGTTCTCATGCAGTTAAAGTGTGAAGAATGAGCCCTTATTGTTAAAAATGTTAATAAATAAAGTTTTACATGTTCAGTAACAGATTTGTGTCGGAATTTGTGTTTATTTTGCAAAATTTTAAATGTACAAAAATATCGGCCAATATCGGCCGATACCGATATGCGATCGCCAAAATATTGTTATCGGAAACGAAAAACCGATATCGGCCGATCACTAATGCTTTCATTAAAGTGATATTGCAGTGCCAATAAACTCAGACTATGAAAGACTCTCATTATATGCTGTATAAAAGAGTGTTCATACTCACAAAGCCACTTAAGCATTCGTCTTGTGTAGAGTAAAATATACCGCATTGATCCTGCCTTCAGCTGTCCCTCCCAATTCTCTGTG
This sequence comes from Pelophylax lessonae, assembly GCF_965119305.1. NCBI lineage: Eukaryota > Metazoa > Chordata > Amphibia > Anura > Ranidae > Pelophylax > Pelophylax lessonae. The sequence goes on along the minus strand of NC_138769.1, from coordinate 385,759,506 downwards.
TCCCAATTTCAAGCTGAGATTGTGTGACCAGCTGTGTCCTCTATGGAGCATGCTCAAGTTCAGTTCCCTTTTAAGCTCTTCATTCAGCAGCTCTTCTCTCTCCTCTGTTTCTTCTCACAGGAGATTCAGGCAGAAGTGGAAAACATTTGGCTCTTGCTGCTGTCAGCTAAATCAAATCCTGTGAGGAGGGAGTGGGGGGCATGGCTAAGCCACGCTATGTGTTTCCTTAGATGCACACAGTCCAGTTCAGGAACACTGATGCACGTGTGCTCGTGTGCACATGGCTTGCTATGGGGTCACATGCAGGAGAGGAGGAACAGAAAGTAGAGGTAGGTAAAAATAAATCTTTTGCAATCACTTTAAGCTGGCTGCTGAGAAAGCAGGAGCCAGCAGCATTAAAAGTTGTAAACTGCTTAGGTATGAGTTTTAACAAATAGTTTGCTAGGGAGTGTTTATTTTGTTGTGCACAATGTGTTAAGCCAAAAGGCACCGAGGCTTTAATATTACTTTAACACCTTCCCGCCCGGCCTATAGCAGATTGACGGCTGGACAGGAATTTCCTCTTTCTGAGTGAACATCATATGAACAGAAGCGCTGTTCGCACAGCCACAGGACTGATCACTACACCTGCCCGCTGCCAGTGTCATATTATCACTGTGACAAATCACAGAAGATCACATGACGATTGTAAGCAATGGATGGCTTCCTTTCATGCCATCCATTGTATACAATTGTGTTGCTAGCCATGATTGGTCACAGTGATCACATGGTACAGACAGGGCCAATCACAGCCCATCTGTACCATGTGATTGGCTTTGACCAATCACAGCTATTAACAACAAAAGACACTGAAAGAATCAGTTTCATTCAGTAAAAATGGTTGCTTTATACCAATGAAATGTATTGGTATAAGCAATCATAATAATAATAATGTGTAAAAAAAAAAATCCTGATCACGTCCCTAAAATTCAGTGTTCAGTATCTCAGAAAATTAGAATATTACATAAGACCAATAAAATAAATAAATAAGTATATAACTAAAAAAAGGATTTTTAATACAGAAATGTTGGCTTACTGGAAAGTACAGTGCCTTGAAAAAGTATTCATACCCCTTGAAATGTTCCACATTTTATCATATTGCAACCAAAAATGCAAATGTATTTTATTGGGATTTTATGCGATAGACCAACACAAAGTGGCACATAATTGTGAAGTGGAAGTAAAATGATAAATGGTTTTTCATTTTTTTTTCAAATAAATACTGTATGTGAAAAGTGTGACGTGCATTTGCATTCAGCCCCCTTTGATCTGATACCCCTAACTAAAATTTAGGGGAATCAATTGCCTTCAGAAGTCCCCTAATTAGTAAATAGAATCCACCTGTGTGTAATTTAATCTCAGTATAAATACAGCTATTCTGTGCTGCCCTCCGAGGTTTTTTAAAGAACCTTAGTGGACAAAAAGCCTCATGAAGGCCAAGGAACACACCAGACAGGTCAGGGATACAATTGTGGAGAAGTTTAAAGCAGGGTTAGGTTATAAAAAATATCCAAATTTTGAACATCTCACGGAGCACTATTCAATCCAACATCCAAAAATGGAAAGAGTATGGCACAATTGCACACCTACCAAGACATGGCTGTCCACCTAAACTGACAGGAAGGACAAGGAAGCAGCCAAGAGGCCCATAGCAACTCTGGAGGAGCTGCAGAGATCCACAGCTCAGGTGGGAGAATCTGACCCCAGGACAACAATTAGTCGTGCGCTCCACAAATCTGGTCTTTATGGAAGTGTGGCAAGAAGAAAGCCATTGTTGAAAAAAAGCATAAAAAGTTTGCAGTTTGCAAGAAGCCATGTGGGAGACACAGCAAACATGTGGAAGAAGGTGCTTTGATCAGATGAGACCAAAATTTAACTTTTTTGGCCTAAAAGCAAAATGCTATTTTAGTTAGAAAACGAACACTAGAACATCACCCTGAACACACTATCCCCACCCTGAAACATGGTGGTGGCAGCATCATGTTGTAGGCATGCTTTTATTCAGAAGGGCAGGGTGTGAGGGTGCCAGAAAACCAGACCACATTGGTTTGCAGGTAAAATAAAGCAGTTTTTTTGGAGCAAACAACAATAAACGCACAGTAAGAGTGAGGTAGTGGGAGCAGGAACAAGCCAGGGTCAAGTCCAAAAGCAGGTAGTCATCCAAGCCAGGAATGAGTCCAGAAGCAGGTTGTCAGGGCACAAACACCAGGAGAAGGGTTCTAGGACCCAGCAGCACTATCAGCACTTTGGCAGGAGAAGGGCTTTAGGACCCAGCAGCACTACCAGCAATTTACCTGGGCCTATATAAGGAAGCCTGCCAGTGATTTTAGTTGCTGGTTGATCTTCGGCTCCTCCAGTGTGTTATCCTTGTGATATTCCAGTTCCTGTCTCCTGTTACCAACCCGGCTTATCCTTGACCTGTCTCCTGATTGCTTCCTGTGTTCGACCTCGGCTATCCACCTGACCACGTCTGCCCTGATACCCAACTGGCTCCTGATCTTGGCTATCCACCTGACCAAGTTCCAGTCTCAGCATTATCCAAGTCCTGCAAACACCGCACGGGCGCCACCTGTCTGCTGATTCCACGCCAGCACTTGAGCTGTACTCTGGATCCTCCTGTACGCAGTCCAGCAAGCGACCTGTGCTACTTTGGGCCTGACCTCTCCTGTTCTCATCTTCAGGGGGGTCTGGAACTTAGCCATAAGGGAAGCCCTCTCTCTCCATTGGCCTCCAGCACCAGGTACGCGATACAGGTAGTCTGTCAGGGTTATCTGCCAATGCCGAATCGTTTGCCGATGCAGGGTTGAGAGCCAGGAGAGTTGTCAGCCAAGCCAGACCATACACGGAGGAACACAGAGAACAGAACACTGCTAGTAGAAAGGCACCTTGGAGCACAAACACAAGGGCAAGGACAGCAAACCATCAGGTGATAGATATAGTCAGGTGTGCAACATCATCACTGTGCGAAACCCAGGCAGCAGGCAAGTGATGATGCAATCAGAGTCTATAGAAGGCAGCAGTCTGCACATGTTCAAGATGGCTGCCAACAGGAGGGCAAGGTAAGACCTTGACACAGGGAAGCTCGCCAGTGTTAATGGGAAGATGGATGGAGCCAAATACAGGGCAATCTTGGAAGAAAACCTGTAAGAGTCTGCAAAAGACTTGAAACTGGGGCGGAGGTTCACCTTCCAGCAGGACAACAACCTTTAACCTACAGCCAGAGCTAAATGGGATTGTTTAGTTCAAAGCATATTCATGTGTTAGAATGGCCCAGTTAATGTCTAGACCTAAATTCAATTGAGAATCTGTGGCAAGACATGAAAATTGCTGTTCACATACGCTCTCCATCTAATCTGACAGAGCTTGAGCTATTTTGCAAAGAATGGGCAAAAATGTCACTCTCTAGATGTGCAAAGCTGGAAGAGACATCTCAAAAAAGACTTGCAGCTGTAATTGTGTAACCTACTGAACCAGACTGAGAGACCATTTAAAGGCTCAGAAAACCTTTACAGGTGTTTTGATTTAACCACTTGCCGACCGCCGCACGACTATTTACTGCGGCGGTCAGCCCCTCACAGGCAAAGCGACGTAGGACTACGTCGCTAGCCTGTGAGGGTCTAGAGCAGGGGTCTTCAAACTACGGCCCTCCAGTTGTTCAGGAACTACAATTCCCATCATGCCTAGTCATGTCTGTAAATGTCAGAGTTTTACAATGCCTCATGGGATGTGTAGTTCCACAACAGCTGGAGGGCCATAGTTTGAGGATCCCTGGTCTAGAGAGCGAGCGCGCGCTGCCAGAGGCGCGCTCCCGCTCGGTCACGGACCCCCCCGCGCGCGTGCCCGGCGGACCCGATGTCCGTTGGGCACTCGCGATTGTCCGTTACACCGGGAGAATGGCAGGCGGCTAATATAAACAAAGCTGCCTGTCATTCTTCCCTGTGTAAGAATGGAGATCATACTGTTCTGCTATGTAGGACCGTTGATCTTTGTTCTTACACCAGTAGCCACATCCAATCACAGTTAGAATCATGCCCCTAGGGACACACATAACCCCTCCCTCTCAAAAAAAGTTAACCCCTTCACTGCCAGTGTAATTTTTATAGTAACAGTGCATATGTATAGCACTGATTACTAGTAATGTCACTGGTAGCCCCAAAAGTGTCAAAAATGTCAGTCAAGGGTCCGATCTGTCCGCCGCAATGTCGCAGTCCCACAAAAAAAATCGCAGATTGCCGGCATTACTCGTTAAAAAAAAACATTAAAAATGACAAAAATCTTTCCCTTAGTTAGTAAATGCAATAACTTTTGCGCAAACCAATCAAAATACGCTTTTTGTTAAAAAATTTAGATTTTTATATTTTTTGGGGGGGAATTTCATATAAAAAAAATTTAAAAAATATTGTTATTTTTGCAAAATTGACGCTCTTTTTTTGTTTATAGCACATGATCAAAAAATCGCACAGGTGATCAAATACCACCAAAAGAAAGCTCTGTTTGTGGGGAAAATAGGACGTCAAATTCGTTTAGGTACAGTGTCGCACGACCGCGCAATTGTCCGTTAAAGTCACGCAGTGCCGAATCACAAAATTGGCCCTGGTCAGGAAGGGGGTAAAATCTTCCGGGGCTTAAGTGGTTAATTATCTGATTAGAGTGTGACACCATGGGGTTTATTTACTAAAGCTAGAGAGTGCAAAATTAGTCACATTTCTGGAAAAAAAAAATCAGCTTCTAACCTCAGCTTGTTCAATTAACCACTCTACAACCGCTCACAGTAATACTACTGCGGCAGAGTGGTTCGTTATCGTCCAGCCACGTAGTATTAACGTGACTGGACACTCCCCCTTCTGGGCGGCGCTTGCGCGCCGCCGGAGGCTCGCTCCCGCTGTTTTCATTCACAGCGGGAGTCGGGCCAGGGGAGGAGCAGCGGCGATCGCCGCTGCTCTTACCCGATCGTCGGGGATCGAGTCTGGAGATCCGCCCGCTGTGTGTAAACACAGCGGGCGGATCTCCATAGTGACAGGGAGTGACAGATCGGACTGTTCAGCATAGCTGGACATCCGATCTGTCCATGACTCACACAGTCACCTCCCCCCCTACACGTCAGTAAGCACCAGGCATACATTAACCCCTCCCTCTCCAATAAAATTAACCCCTTCCCTGCCAGTGTCATTTTTACAGTAACAGTGCATATTTATAGCACTGATTACTGCAGTAATGTCACTGGTACCCCCAAAAGTGTCAAAAATGTCAGTCAGGGGTCCGGTCTGTCCGCCGCAATGTCGCAGTCCCGCAAAAAAAATCGCAGATCGCCGCCATTACGCGTTAAAAAAAAAACACCAAAAATGACAGAAATCTTTCCCTTTGTTAGTAAACGCAATAACTTTTGCGCAAACCAATCAAAATACGCTTATTGCGATTTTTTTTACCAAACATATGTAGCATAAAACAAATTGGCCAAAAATTTTTTAAAAAATTGGTTTTTACATCTTTTTTGGGGGGAATTTCATATAAAAAAATGTTAAAAATATTGTTATTTTTTCAAAATAAACGCTCTTTTTTTGTTTATAGCGCAAAAAGTAAAAATCGCACAGGTGATCAAATACCACCAAAAGAAAGCTCTTTTTGTGGGAAAAAAAGGACGTAAATTTCGTTTGGGTACGGCGTCGCACGACCGCGCAATTGTCAGTTGAAGTCGCACAGCGCCGAATCGCAAAAAGTGGCCTGGACGGAAGACAGCAAAATCCTCCGGTGGTAAAGTGGTTAAGCTGTGGCAATAAAACCTGGAAGCTGATTTCCATACAGAATTGTGACTAATGTTGCACTCTCTAGCTATAGTAAATAAACCCCCATGAGTCTACAATATTGAACTTTTTCACAATATTCAGATTTTCTGGGATACTGAACTTTGGGTTTTCACTAGCTGTAAGCCATAATTATCAAAATTAAAGGAAAGAAATTCTTGAAATGTATCACTCTATGTGTAATTTATCTATATAATATATGAGTTTTGCTTTTTTTAATTGAGTTACTGAAATAAATTCACTTTTTAATGATAGTTTTCTGACATGCACCTGTATATACAATAGTTTATGGACTCTAACTTTCCTACAGACTAAATAATATATACAGATTTTAGTTATTTTCACCAAGGAAATGTAGAAAAATACATTTTGACCAACATTTTTGAAGAAAGATTATTTATTTGCAAATTTGTATAACGGAAACAAAGAAATACACGTTTTTATTTTCAAAATTTTTGTTTTTTTTAAGCAAAAAAATAAAAACCCAGTGGTGATTAACCTTCCTAGCGGTATTCCCGAGTGTGACTCAGGGTAAGATTTTAGAGCCAAAAGCAGTAACCCCGAGTCACACTCGGGGTAGCGCTAAGAAGATCGCTGGATGCTGGAAGAGGTTTTACTTACCTTTTCTCCGGGATCCAGCGAAGACTGCGAGCGGTATGCGGTGGCGGAGCTCTCTCCCGATCGTCTGCGAGCCCCGGCTTCCGTCTCCGGCGACGTGACGTCCGCCGGGGGGTGGAACCGGCGGCAAATTCAAACGTAAAATGCACCAAACACACTGATACCGTTCAAAATAAAATAAAATCACATTACATTGCCCCCCAGTGCCCTTTCCTGCAGTTTTACTGTACTTTTTATGTAAATATATGTATATATATGCATATATATACAGTATATATATATATATATATATATATATATATATATACGTATATATATACACATATATACATATATATATATATATATATATATATATATATATATATATATATAGATATATACGTATATACATATATATGTATATATATATATATATATATATACGTAATTCTTGTGAATGAGCAGCCCAAACCAACTGTATACATTATATATATATATATATATATATATATATATATATATAATATATATATATAATATATGTATACATATATATATATATATATAATATATATAATAAATGTATACAGTTGGTTTGGGCTGCTCATTCACAAGAATTACATGCAAAATAATGGTACCGCTTTCAGCACCTAAAATCCAAAAGAATCATACCGCCAGGGAAGTTAAATACCACCAAAAGAAAGCTCTATTTGTGTGAAAACAATTATTAAAATCTCTCATGGGTACAGTGTTGCATGACAATACAATTCTATCATTTCAAAAGCATTATACCCACAGCGGTAACTGCATAGCATAGAATGAACAAACAAAATGTTGATTCATCTCTAATATCTCTAAGGCCAAGTGATAAGGAAGTTAAAGTGTTACTAAACCCAGGACTCTGCATTCGCTAAATCTGGTCCCCCACAGTACACAGAACATGGAAATGCAATTATTTTAGTAGATTTAAACTGCTCAATACCTTTTCTCATCAGCAGTATATAGCAGTCTTGTGACTTCTATCAGTGTCTGCTTAAAGCTTGTAGGAGGAGTTTTCATTCTCCCATGATTGTCCTATGAGGATGCAGGACCCCGGACCCTCTGTCTGGACAGTGCTGATTGGCCCTGTGCTAATCACATGCACTCTCTTGGGATGAGTTGGAGTCACTGGAAGAAGGGGAGGATCAGAGAAGACAGGATCAAACAGCCTTTTTACACAATGTGGAGGATTAACCACTTAGGTTCCACAGTGAGTATAATAAGCTTGCTTTACTGCATATAGAGACTGATTTTACTGTTGTGGGTTTAGTAACACTTTAACCAGTTGCAAACCACCCGCCGTTGTTTTACTGCGGCAAGGTGGCTCGGCTGCGTGAACCAACGTAACTGTATGTCGGACGTGCGCAGAACTAGGGGGCGCGCACGCCCACCGTCCCTGCGATGTTCTGATTCGGTTTTAGAACTGATCAGTCATCAGGTTCAGGCCAATGATTTTTGACCTGGACCTGGTGATTGGTTCTGACCAATTGCAGAACATCCTGTGCCTGTGTAATTTAAACACAGGCACAGAAAGTTATGCAATCTTCTCTTCTGGAGCCCTTCTCGGTTCCAGCGTGAGAGAAGAGAACTGTGAGTACACAAGTACTACACTGACACCCGTACACATAGACACACATTTAACCCCCTGATTACCCCCCAGTTAACCCTTTCAGTCCCTGTCACAGTGTCACTATATACAATATACAGATAATTTACTGATCACTGTATTAGTGTCCTTTGTGACTTCAGATAGTGTGAGAGACAGTGGTAGTTAGAGGGAGTCCCAAATAGGTTTGGGGTATCTGCCATACATCCCCTAATAAAGATTTAACCCCCTGATCACCCCCAACTATCCCCTTCATTGTCCTGTCACAGTGTCACTATTATAGTGTATAGATCTTTTTTCTGATTACTGTATTACTGTAACAGGTGATATCAGCTAGTGTTAACGTAGATTAGCGTCAATACAGGACAGCGCCAGATTGCCGGCCTCATAGTTAGTAATACATTTTAACCCTTTGATTGCCAGTGACACACACACTAAAAACCTCCATTACTACTGTAGTATAGTGTCTGAACAGATCAATCTCTTTTATCTGATCAGAACTATACTAGCGTCTCCAATAGTTTAGTATAGTGTTCACAAAATGCAGCGTTAGCAGGACCAGCCCCGACACCTGCCAGTACCTGCGTTTAGCCCCTCCGCCCATCCCCCAAGAAGTGCAGTATCAGCAGATTACTGTCACTTCCGATACACAGCACACTAAACCGCAGCGTTAACAGAGTCAGGTCTGATCTCTGCTAGCACTAGCAGTTAAATTTTTTGGTAGCAGTTCAAACAGTCCTTGACAACCAGGTGCTTTTTTAACTGTGAGTCACACTAGGTACATATAAATGTATTGGCCAAAATTATCAAACAACAGAGGTACACTAGTGAAGAGCATGATGCTGCATGCAGGAAGCATGATGCCGAGTATGACAGATGAGAGCGATGGGGAAGCCCACTGTCAGAATCAGGCTCAGTATTCAAACCTGTAGAGAACAGCGGCACCCTGACAGATAGCTCCGACGACGGATTATTGATCCCTGCTAAGGTCAGGCCTATCCGACCCCGTTCTTCTGTTGCTGAGGTGCAACATTTGCAGCGTTCTTATATGCAGCAGAGTTTCGGTACTAGTGCCGCTCAACCTTCTGGTGAACTGGCAAGCACCAGCGGCCTAGTACATCCTGCTCATAGTCAAACCAGCACTGTAGTAACACTTGGTGATGTGGGGAGTCCCATAAGTGCAGTTCAAGCTTGTGCAGTGGCTAGCACAAATAGTGTCCCACAGCCAACAATAATCTAAAAAGAGGCCCATAGAGCCCATAGTGTCCTTCCTGATGCACTTGCAAATCCTGATTGGGAGCCCACCACTTCTGCAGCGCCCGTACTTCCTCATTCACTGGCCAACCTGAAATTCAGGTGGAAACGGCCGATTTTACCCCCCTTGGTTTTTATGAGCTGTTTTTCACAGAAGATCTTTTGTGGACCAAAGCAAGTTATATGCTGATCAATTCACCACGGCAAATCCAAATTTAACCCTTGCCAGAGAATTTGAATGGAAAAGTATCACTGTTTCCGAATTTAAAACCTTTCTGGGCCTATCCCTCCTCATGGGCATTACTAAAAAGAGTGGGTTGCGGTCATATTGGTCCACTGACCCAATTCATTATTTGGCCGTGTTCTTTGCTGCCATGGCCAGGACTAGATATAAGCAAATCTTGCGGTTTATGCACTCAGTGACAATGAACTCTGTCGTCCTCGGGGTGACCCTAGATATGACCGGCTCCAAAATATTTGCCCCCTCGTAAATCACTTCAACCAGGTGTTTGCAGCCTTATATGTGCCCTAACAAGCTGTCTGCGTTGATGAGTCCATGATTCAATTTTCTGGCCACCTTGCTTTTTAACAGTTTCTCCAGAGCAAGCATGCCAGATATGGGGTCAAGATGTATAAGCTCTGTGACAGGGCAACAGGCTATACATGTAGTTTCCGGATTTGCGAGGGAAAAGATAGAAATGTGGAGCCCTCCAACTGCCCAGACTACATGGGGAGCAGCGGTAAGATTTTTTGGGACTTGGTGTCACCCTTATTCAGAAAGGGGTACCATTTATACATGGACAATTATTACACTAGCGTACCACTTTTTAGTCACCTTTTTGATTTGAATTGGCGCATGTGACACCATGTGACCTAATTGCCTGGGCTTCCCCCAACGGTTTGTAGATTCCCAACTTAGATGGGGAGAGAGCCTGCTTGAAGTGTAATAAATTGCTTGAAATGAAGTGGAGGGACACACAGAATGTTTTTGTTCTCTCCTCCATTCACACAGATATGACTGTCCAAATTGCAACGGTGACTGGTGTTGTTGTGAAGCACCTCTGTGTCCATGAATACAACCTTACCATGGGAGGGGTGGACTTCAACGACCAGATGATGGCGCCATACTTAATTTCCCATAAGGCCAGACGCTGGTACAAAAAAGTTTATGTATACTTATTCCAATTGGCTCTGCTGAACGCTTATATGCTATACAAAGCGTCCGGAAGAAGTGGATCTTTCTGTAAATTCCAGGAGGAGATCATCACAGCCCTTATGTATCCAGAAGGTGCTGTGACCCAAATTCACAATCCACATACAGTGAGCCGGCTGCATGAGAGTCAGTTTCCTGGATGTCCTCCCTAGTACCCCTACCCAAAGAGCACCCCAAAGAAGATGTTGTGTCTGTAGAAAACGCGGATATAGGCGTGACACCCGCTTTTTTTGTCCCTCCTGTCCTGGCAAACCTGGTCTCTGCATCGGGGACTATTTCCATCACTACCACACACTAGTAGAGTATTAGTATAGGGTAGATCACGGCACAGTCTAGTGCACACTTTCATACAGGGTCTCGAAAGATGTTAGATGCATTTTTGCAAAACCCTAGCCTGAAACATTTAAAGTTTTTTTACAGTTACAAAAAGAGTGTAAAAAAAGTTACAAAAAAAAAAACGAAAAAATAGAAAAAGCCAAAAATAGTTGTCGTTTTATTGAGTTAATTTTCTGTTCTTACTCTACTTTTCTACTCTTCCTACTTTTACTGTACTTTATAATATACTGTTATACTGTAATGTTTTATTGTTACTGTTTTTTACCATAGTTTGCTTTGCAGATACCACCATTCTACTGTACTGTATACTATTATAATGTAATTTTTGCTGTGTTTTTCATTCTTAACTATAGTTTTCTTTGCAAATACCACCATTCTACTGTTTTACTGCACAGTATACTATTATATTGTACTGTTTTATTGTTGCTGTGTTTTATTGTTAACCATTGTTTGCATTGCTGCAGCACTGATTTGTTTATTCTGACAGCAACAGCGTTTGCTCTCAGCATATACGTAAATCAATGATTGCAGCGGTGTAGGAGGGGATTTCACCACTGCAGTTAAAAAAAAGAGCATCTATGGCGATGCAAAGGGGATGGGGTAGACACAGAGGGCGGATCTCCCCTATGCTTCGCCATATATTTTTAAACACTTTTCTTGGTAGAGATTTCTTCATCCACATCGAACGATGCAAATGGAGGAATCTGCTATGTTCTTTGGGGTGAAGGAAAAAAAAAAAAAGAACATTGCATGTATGCCTATCATTAGAAGTGGGTGGATGCTGGGAGGTCTAATGGTGGGCATACCACACATTTTTTGGCAGAGATTTCTTCATCCACATCGATTAATGTGAATGGAGGAAGCTCCATGAAAAAAAAAGAACCTTACAATATATGCCCAGCAAAGACCAGCAACGTACTGATATGTTGCTGGACTTTGAGTGGTCATACCAGGATGATGCCTGCAGATTTAGGCATCATCTTGGTATCGTGAAAAACAAAATTATAACAGCGCTTAACACCTGAAGTTGCAAAATATGTGACGAAGTATGCAGCTGCTGTGCATCCAAGAAAAACTCTTTGGAAAATATATGTAATGATTAAATTATAACAGCGCTAGCAAAAACCATTATGATCAATAAATAGTGAAATAAATAATATGGTGAATGCTGTATAAACAATAAACACTTATAAGACTTTAAAAACCTTTAAACCTTTTTAAAAAAAAGTCCTTTTTATGGTGATATTAAAGTGCTCAAGTTCAAATCCTTAATCCTTGGTGCAATATATACGGTGCTCAGGTGCAAATCCGTCCAAATAAGGTGCTCTCATGAGTGACCCTCCAGGTCCCCTACTCACCGCAATGAAGATATATCAGCGCATATGATATACAGGCTCCAGTAATGCTCCAAGGTTAGAAAAGGACCTTTGATAGGATCGCTCCAATAAGATGGTAATCGTATATCCAAATATATGTAATGGAAAGAAGGGGCCAATAGTGTAATACGTTCAAGTTTTTTATTTTCCCCAATAGTTAAATATTGTACTTACTAGAAATAAGGCTCAAATTCGCATAGATGGACAGACCGGAACGCCGCAACGGCGTGCGTTCCACCAAATCCAGGAAGCTTAACCGGAAATGATGAGGCACCTTCTTTCCATTACATATATTTGGATATACGATTACCATCTTATTGGAGCGATCCTATCAAAGGTCCTTTTCTAACCTTGGAGCATTACTGGAGCCTGTATATCATATGCGCTGATATATCTTCATTGCGGTGAGTAGGGGACCTGGAGGGTCACTCATGAGAGCACCTTATTTGGACGGATTTGCACTTGAGCACCGTATATATTGCACCAAGGATTAAGGATTTGCACTTGAGCACTTTAATATCACCATAAAAAGGACTTTATTTTAAAAAAGGTTTAAAGGTTTTTAAAGTCTTATAAGTGTTTATTGTTTATACAATATTCACCATATTATTTATTTCACTATTTATTGGTCATAATGGTTTTTGCTAGCGCTGTTATAATTTAATCATTACATATCATCTTGGTATCGTTTTTTTTTTAAAGCCAGTGGTAGGCATGTAAAAGCAATCCTAGCGGATAATTAGCCACTTGACTGCTTTTACAAGCAGTGGGAGGGGACTACCCCCCCCCCCGTCGCCTCCCACGGGTTTCTCGGCCTCTGCTGTCCCACCGGGTAACCCGAGACTGCAGCTGGTGGTTCCGTCAGCGCTCTGAAAGAGGTTTTCATTAGGGATGTCTCTGTACATTGCTGTATTCATCTTTCCCTTGATCCTAACTAGTCTCCCAGTTTATGCCACTGAAAACATCCCCACAGCATGATGCTGCCACCACCATGCTTCACTGTATTTGCTAGGTGATGAGCGGTGCCTGGTTTCCTCCAAACATAATACATTTAGGCCAAAGAGCTTTTCACAATTTTATTATCTTATTATCAACTTTATTATCAAACCCACTCTTCCATCTGGTCAAGGTTCTGGCCCTTTTATTTATCACCTATGGGTTTAGCACAATATCCTGCTTGGGTATTTCTCATTTCTCATATTTCCCCCTTAGGAGAGCTACAAAAGTAATAGTACTGCTGTTGTTTTTTTGGGGTAACATCTATTATATGCCATTTCTGCCTAACATCACTGGTGTATCAGTATTACCAAATGTACTTTTCTGATGTACAGCCAGATGTCTCCTAATCCAGTTCCTTGAATTGTTGCCATATCTCTTCTTTCTCATTCTTTACCCAGGTATGCACTGCTGCTGTGCAGTTGGGATAGTTAACAGAATTTTGAGACTCTTGCAGAGATCACTTGGCACCTCAAAAGTTCCATTAGGCCATCCTTTTCATCAAAGTGTCCTTGAAATGCTCTTTCTCACCTTATTCCCTTTAGCTGACCAAGGCAGCATCAACAGCACATTCCTGACTTGACCAGATTAGCAGACACACACAATGGGTGTGTTGTTCAGAAAAAGGAAAACTTCACTTAAGACACTTCAGACTGCAGTTCTCATTGAGCGGGCTGTTGTACTGTATGCAAAAAGAGTCCTTTTGTTTAATTCTAGACATAGTTAGAATACTTTCAAATACTTATCCTTATCCTTTTTTTTTAATATGTAACATTATATTTACCCTTATTTTTTATTTTCATTTTCATTCCAAATAGCAGTGGTCCACAGTTTTAACTTGATGCTATACGAATGTTATCTTATTTAGGTTTTTATTTTTTGTGCACTGAAGGTTATTTATTATGATTTATTATTTATAGAACTAATGAACTTTAGGCTTTGCTATTTATATTGCTGAATTTGTGTGTTCTTTGTGCTGTTGTCATCCCTCTGATGATTAAGGACAGTATCTCCATCTCGCTATATTCACTATGCAACAGATTTCTAGATACCAGTAAATATAATGGAAGCACTTCTGTTATTGACCCCTTTTAGAAACATCTCTTTAACTTACATAGCTGTTTAATTAGTAGACAATAACCAAGACCCCAGTCTAATATTATCTATCATTATGATTTTGCTTTATGAACAGTTCCAAGTGCAAACTGGCCATAGCAATTTGCAATGTACTGTAATTCTTTGGATTTTTTGGAGCATTTGTCATTGGTGCACTAAAAGTGGTAAATATGGCTTCCTCCAAGGTATGGAATTCAGTACTTTCCTTGTCTTTTCTGAGCACTTCCACAAAGAGGTTTAAGTTTAGATGCAGGACTTTTCACATTTTGGCCCATGCTTTGCCCCAGAGGTGATAACCCATGAGCAGGCAACTGAGACAAATTATGTAATTATTAGGCAAGAGCATAGTTAGGGTAGGTAATGTAGAGGCAGGGCCATATCACAGTCAGCATTTGTTGCCATTAAATACCTGTGAAAAATAATCTAATGGCTGTCATGAGGCTTCATTCACACCTGAGTGTATCGTTTTCAGGCGTTTTTTCTGACGTTTTTTAGGTGTTTTTTCGGGCATTTTTCAGGCTTGTTTTGCAGGTGTTTGGAGGCAGGCATTGACATCTAACAAAAACGCTTGTAATCTGCCAAAAAAAAAGCTCATGTACTTTTTTGAGCTTCAGGCGATAAAACGCTCATATTTGAACAGGCACCATTAAAATGAATGGGATTTTGCTTGTTGGGTGGTTTGAGACTTCAGAGATAAGCGTTTTACGATCTGAAAACCGCTCAGGTGTGAACAGGGCCTAAATGATGCAGCTTTTACTATGGAAATATGGGCACAGGAACTACTGTACAATATGCACATTAAAAATGTATTTTAAATACATGAAAAACGCCTCTAGCGCTGAGGTTGATTTATGACCAGACACATCATATGTATACATATACAGTAGTGTAGGTCAAGCAGTGACACTAGTTTCAAAAGGAAGTGTCAAACATTATTAAGCACATACAGTATAAATACAATGCACTGTTACTCCTAAGCAACTTTTTATGTAGACTTCTATTTTTTCTTTTCTTCGACTGTTTTTATAAAGGATCATGGTGTAATAAGTTCACATTTGGTATAGTGTTTCTCTATATCTACAGTAATGTTTTGTGCACTAATTTATCATCTGTATATTTCTGAGACTCCTCCTGAATGCCCCATCAGTCTCCACTTTCTATCATCAACTAGAGATCCGTAATTTTAGGCACTATCTGCTGTTGCCTTCCTGAAACCTGAGCCACACTTTCCCTCAGCCCACCTCAAAATCTTTTTCCAAGACTCAGTCTCCTGTGTTTTTCTTTATATTTTTCCACCACCAGCAAGACTTTGGTAAAAGAGCCTTAATTCTGTAAGGTGCATAATTATTTAATGACAATCCTCCATGGCGAAGTCCTACTGCCTGCTTGACGAATGATTACCTGGGTTGTTTTTGCCACTTCCATGATTTTACCAAGAGCAACAAAGCTGGTTTTGGAAAGTGATGCTGAATTGCTGATTGGACAAATACTGAAGAGAATGAGGTATTTATATTATAACTTTGTTATAACTATGACAATTATAAAAATAATGCAATTATTTAATCCAGTAAATTAACATTTTGCATTAATTTCTACCTTTAATACTATTTGTCACACATACATAACTATAGTTTATTCATAATGACTTAAAATACTTTTCCTGTTAAAATCATTTTTTAATTTGAGAAGAATGAAAACGTTGGGGTTGACTTACTAAAACTGGAGAGTGCAAAATCTGGTGCAGCTGTACATGGTAGCCAATCAGCTTCCAACTTGAGCTTGTTTAACTAAGCTTTGATGAAAAAACCTGGCAGCTGATTGGTTTCTATGCAGAGCTGCACCAGATTTAGCACTCTCCAGTTTTAGTAAATCAACCCCATAATTACATAGTTCAATGGATGTGTTTTTTCAATTTACTTGTACATTAAGATAAAACTAAACCAAAGGAAAGTTTCCTTTGTTTATTACAACCTATATTGTATATTAATTAGATTAGAAAATATGTTAGGCCTATAAGGAATGGCTGCCATTATATGGTCCCAGGAACAACAAGTAAAAGCCTAAGGCATAGGTAAATAATCTCTTTTTTCAGGGTCCCTATACTAGTAGTAATAAAATGTAGCCAATAGTCTAATGATAGCAGCAGTTGTGCTCTCCTTCACAATTTCTTTCATCACCATAGAAAATGTAATGGATAATGAATATAATTAATAAATGTAATTTTGCAGGATCTTCAAAATAGGGTTCCATAACTTGTAATTTGCAGGTTCTTCAAAAGAGGGTTCCATAACTTGTAATTTGCAGGTTCTTCAAAAGAGGGTTCCATAACTTGTAATTTGCAGGTTCTTCAAAATAGGGTTCCATAACTTGTAATTTGCAGGTTCTTCAAAAGAGGGTTCCATAACTTGTAATTTGAGGCAAGCCGCCACTTACTGCATGGTACTAGCTGCTAAAGCTGACTCAAGAAAGCTGAAGCCTGGAAACTTGTAATTTGTTGGCAATCCCTTTTTGGAAGAAAGGGGGTACTAAAGTTTTTTTTTTTTCTTTTGTGGTTATCCTTCAAAGAGAAAATATTCCTAAATTACAGTTTGTGTTTTTAATAGAAGGTTTAACTGTTTCTATGGAAGTTGTTTATAAAAACCCACAGCATGTTCACACCCATCCAGTACTGAAAGCCTCCCATTTGATGTCCAACCTAGGCCCTTCCTATTGAAGCCCCATAAAACTCGCCATGACTCGCCTCTTCCCCAGCAATCTTGGTTTTGCTGACTGGCACTGCTGCTACAAGACATTATGGCTTGTACGTCCCTTGCGCTCTGCTAATAGCAGTGGCTCACAAGCTTAAAATGAATAGCTGAAGTACGCAACATCTGATATGCCTACTTTGGTCAACCATGTCTGATAGTAGAGAGCAGCACGGTAGCGTTTACAGCATATAATATAGATTTTATTTTGCCTTTTTTGTAGCAGTTTGCTTTTGCTCTCAGTCCTGCTCTAGAGGAGTTCCAAGGTAATACACCCACAGTAAGCACAAACACAATGCACACTCCAGTGACAGTTTGGCCAAAAGACAATTAACTCAGAACAGATTTTTAGGGTTATAAGAGTGCCTAAAAAAACAATACTCAAACATAGGGAAAACATACAAAAATATAGTTAGACAGGGCTGCTGATGGGAACTGAAGCATAGAGCCAAGTACTGCAAGGTTCTGCTATGCTATTCTTTGCCAGATATCACAACTTATGCACAGATATGCAGATATGGTAACTCTCTCTTTCTCTCTCTGTCCACAAGGTTTAGGAGTGTGTCTATGGGAGTGTTTGACCATTCTTCCAGAAGCACATTTGTGAGGTCAGGCACTGATGTTGGACAAGAAGGCCTGGCTCACAGTCTCCTCTCTAATTCATCCCAAAGATGTTCTATCGGGTTGAGGTCAGGACTCAACACAATAGAGTTCCTCCACCCAAACTCGCTCATCCATGTCTTTATGGACCTTGCTATTTTTACTCGTTCAAATCATTGGTGGGGGGGGGGGGGGGAATTATGGTGTGGGCTGTTTTTTTTTAGGAGTTGGGCTTGGCCCCTTAGTTACAGTGAGGGTAACTTAAGGCGAGAGCATATCAAGACATTTTGGATAATTTCATGCTCCCAACTTTGTGGGAACAGTTTGGGGATTGCCCCTTCCTGTTCCAACATGACTGCACACCAGTGCACGAACAAAGTCCATAAAGACATGAATGAGCGAGTTTGGGGTGGAGGAACTTGAATGACCTGCACAGAGTCCTGACCTCAACCTGACAGAGCACCTTTGGGATGAAGTAGAACGAAGACTGCGAGCCAGGTCTCCAACATCAATGCCTGACCTCACAAATGCGCTTCTGGAAGAATGGTCAAACATTCCCATAGACTCTCTGCTAAACCTTGTGGACAGCCTTCCCAGAAGAGTTGAAGCTGTTATAGCTGCACAGGGTGGGCTAACTCAATATTGAACCTTACGGACTAAGACTGGGATGCCATTATTTTTATTATTATTATTATACGGGATTTATATAGCGCCAACAGTTTGCGCAGCGCTTTACAATGTTAGGGAAGACAATACAATTCAAAACAGGAGGAACTAGAGGGCCCTGCTCGTTAGAGCTTACAATCTAGAAATTAATGTTCATGTGCATGTTAAGGCAGGTGTCCCAATACTTTTGACAATATAGTGTGTACATATATATATATATATATATATATATATATATATATATATATATATATATATATATAAATTTACCATACCTGTTCAAAAGTTGTGATATTTGGCAAAGAATAGCATAGCAGGACCTTGCTGTACTTTGTTCTAGGCCTCAGTTCCTGTCAGCGGCCCTGTCTACCTATCTATGTATATATATATGTGTATATATATATATATATATATATATATACAGTATATATATTATACTGTATATATTGTATACACACACACACTTTGGAGATTAATATTTACTTGCTTTTTACCAAAAGATATACCTGTATTTTAGCTGCAACTTTCTCTTTAAAATTGTTATTTTTGAATCCTGTTTGAGCAATAATAAATTCCAGGGATTTATTTATTATATATACTGTCATATTGGGATTGTGACTCATCAGTTTATTATTACATCTATCCACAAGCTATTGCCATAGAAAATATGGATTTTATGAATACTGTGCAGAAGTGTAATAAAGTAAGGGCTACATAATTTTGACGATTAGGTCAATTTATGTAGTGCACTGATAATAGAGCCCTGCTGATTCTACCAGTTCTGCTCATGAATCATAATATTGATGTCCTCATTTTTTGTTCTGTGTTTACTGTGGATGCACTATTATATTAAAGAAAAAGAAAATAATAAATAAGAAAGAAAATGGGTAAAACATATTTTAAAATGTTTTCAAAAGTTATTCAAATGATGGTTTAGTTTGCCTAAGATAATAATGTGAAATCTGCTTTAATATCCAGCTGATCTTACCATTAAGGATCGAGTGATTATCCGCAAAGCCAATATATCGAGGGTCGATCTGCGCTTTCCCCGACATATCGGAATCGGCCACAAAGGTGACCGATATTGATGATATTTCAGAAAAGGGTTTGTACCGGAGTGATGCCTGCAGCTAGAGGCATCACCCCGGTACTGACGTCCATAGCCGACGGTCGGCTGTCTTGTAATGACAACCAATGCGGCTGAGAAGCCGCTCAGGCTGTCATTACAAGGAGCGGGAGGGGACGTCCCCACCTCCCGTCGCCTTCCGCGGCTTGCCTGGGTCTCCCATCAAAAAGAAAGGATACCCCCAGACATTTTACTGAGCCAGAAGAGTGCCTGAGACTGAGTGCTTTACACTAGCTTTACCATTAGCTTGGGAGAGAACCTTGGGACTATTCGGTGGTCCCTTTCATGGGTGAGCACTACACACTTTTTCACATCTTCCAGTTTTTACCTCCTTTTGCCACTCTTGGTATTTAGTCACATGGTGTCTCAGAGCCATAAAGGAAGTCAATGCTAAAAGACTTTCCTATACCAGAACCTATGGTCACAGGTCTGAATAGGGGGGAAGGTAGCTAAATAATGCCTTACTATGAGTAACTGACAGTGGGTTCAGTTCCAATCAGTGTTAAGTGAAGTCTCTTCATTCTGGACCACCAGCCCAACATATCTTTTTAGTATTAGATTCAGGCCCAGTTCACACTGATGCAAATCTGATGCAATCCGAAAGGCCTAGATTCGCATGTTTTCTATGAAGGCACTTCACATCGATGTGGTGTGATTTTGATCCGGTTAACAAAAGGGTCCGGTGCAAGTTTAGTGCAGGTGCGGTGCAAAGATAATCTCCAGCTATGCCCATTTCCTTCAGAATTTGCATTTAAATTCGCACCTGTCAAAACACAAATCGCACAGTGAAATCACACTGTAAAATCGCATCAGTTTGCACCGCATCAGTGAGAACTAAGCCTCAAAGCACTGCCGATTGTTATTGTGTGATGTTGTATATTGTGAAATTACATATGAATTAGATACACAGCTTGAAATGGTGTTTATTTTATCTGTTATGGCATGGTTCATGGTAGCTCCAGAAAATGTGCATGCTCAGTCCTTTAAAGAGGAAGTAAACTTCCATCTTTAAATTTTACCTATAGGTAAGCCTATAATAAGGCTTATCTATAGGTAGTGTAAATATCTCCTAAACAGGAACCATTTAGGAGATATTTACTGTACATGCAGCCAGTGACATCACAGGTGCATGTGCTCTGAAGGAACGGCCACCCATGCCATTCCTTCAGAGCCCTGTGCCATAACCGGCAGCTCCCGCGGCTTGCGCAGGAGTGACACCATCACAACTCTGGCCAGTCACACAGCCGGAGTCCGGGAACCCTGATGTAAGACGGGCGACGATATAAGCTGTCTCCAGCAATGACATTGCATCGCTGGAAGGCTTCGCTTTCAAGCAAGTTTTACATAATGTGCTAGTATGTGATGCACACTAGCACATCACGCCTTGCGGGTAAGAAAAAAAAAAAAAAACATGCAGCGGTTTACAACCGCTTTAATAAGAGTTTTACTGACTTTTCCAGTTTGTCACACAGTGATAATTTTTATGTTGGCAATTACCTTTTCTTCTTGCAGCACTAAAAAAAAAAAGAAAAAAAATCAGATAATATTAGATAGTTGGAGAAATCAAGGATAGAAAATTTCATGTAAGTATTTGATATTACACGACACAATCACACAACTGTATCTGCATTATTATTAGTTAGTTATGACGAGCATATCTCCTGCTATTTTGGGAAATAATTTATTATCCACTGTTTAATTTAGCACTGCTAACTGTACAATAAAAATAAAAAGAATGCATGCATAGGAAAGCAAAGTAATAAATGATGTAGTATTTAAAACATTGTCATTTATTACCCATGCTCTCAGTACTAAAACAGTAATCGCCTCCCATAGGAGTGTAAGTATATTTTGTTCACAAGCATAGGGTTAAATACAGAATGCAGCTGTAAAAAAAATTGCTGCTTGTATAATGCGTCCTAAATTGCAGCTGCTTTACATTTGCATATTAATGAAATATAGAATAGGACCACAGTAATTGCTTACAGTCAGTGGTAAATGGTATCTACCATTATAGAAGCCAGAAGTCTACATTCCAATTACCTTTTTAGGTTTTCTACTGAAAGAAAAAGGAAACCTTTAACACACTCCACATGTAATAAGTATTTAGGATTCCCAGTGCTGGATTTATAAGGGGCAAAAGGGACAGTTTCCAGAGGGGGCCCAAGACTTCCTTTATAACAAAAATAAAACATATTTTTCTTCCAGACATCAGTTGTGTGTTCCTTGAAGAAATTGCCTAGTCTGCAGCCTTTGCCAAGCTCCAGTTATTTCTCACTCCATCTCAATAGGCATTTTTTTTTACACGATGAATACCTTTCTAGGTGTTATTGTAGATCTTAGAATATATTTGAACATGATGGTCACTAGTTGTTCAGGAGAAAGGTCGTTCAGCAAATTGGCACTGATAAAGAATTATCTGAGAACCACGATGACCCATGAAAGACTTAGCCCGCGGTCACATCGGTACAACTTCAGGTACGAAATGCGATTTACAAATCAAACCTGATGTAGCATCTAAAGCAGTGGTTCTTAACCTTGTTGGAGGTACTGAACCCCACCAGTTTCATATGCGCATTCACCGAACCCTTCTTAATTGGAAAAATAAAATCTGGCTCTCCTCACCTTGAATTCAGCGAGCGTTGTGTTCTTGTATTTTCCATCTCCATGCAGCTTAAGGAAGTGTTCTCTTAGTTTTGCCGGTGCTAGACTAGAATTGCTCAACTTGGCATTGCAAATCGTGCAGTTAGGACGCTGACTCTCATCACGTCCCGTTATACATGTGAATCCATAATGTACATATTCGTCCGACCACTTTCTTTTTTTGCTCGACATAGTATGAAGGGATTAATATTAAGAAAGAAATCACACAACGTATCATCACGGCAGTTACAATTCGACTACTGGGCGCGCCAAATTCCCTGCAGCACAGATAGGCCAAGTGATGTTGCGTGATCACCTGCAGCCAATGAGCGGGGCGTGCCATCACAAATCATATGAGTCGGGTGTGTGTCTTGACCTCCGCCGAACCCGCGAGAATGACTCACCGAACCCCTGGGGTTCGATCGAACCCAGGTTAAGAACCACTGATCTAAAGTCTTTCTATGGCAGTGTCTTAATAGATATAATTTCAAGTAGTGCAATTTGAGATGTAGTTCATGCATTACTTTTTTCTGGACTTCAGGATGATTTCACTGCCAAAGACTATAATGTAAATTGTGCTGCAAATAGTACCTGTGTCTATATCAGCGCTACTTGAGCATGAAAGAAATTAAATATTAACCCTTTGCTAGTTAAACTTTGTTCAAAACATGGGTTCAAAATCAGATCCCTGCATAGCTGACCATAACTGTTCCTCTCTGTGACATAGATAAATGCTTTCTATGCAGGAAGGTAAAAAAACTTTCTGTGTGCAGCAGCCTCTTCCCCCCAGCTCCCCCAATACTTACCTAAGCCTGATCTTGATCCAGCAATATGCACAAGAGCAGCAGTTCTCGCTAATGTCAATCACAGCCAATGAGGAGAGAGTGGGGACGGGGACGAGGCCGAGCCACACTCCACGTGTGAATGGACACATAGAGCAGTGGTTTGGGAATGAGCCTGTTCAGGTGCCCCCGTAACAAGCTGCTTTCTATTTGGGCACTCGGCAGGAGGGAGGGGCCAGGGGCACCGGTGAGGGACCTGAGAAGAGAAAGTTCGAGGCTGCTCTGTGCAAAACTGCTACATAGAGCAGGTAAATATGAAATGTTTGTTTTTCATTTTTTTTAAGTCTGCCTTAAATATCACTTTAACCACTTGCCGAAAGATGGCTACAGCGCGGTCAATGGCTATGAGCAAACCTGTGACTGCACACATTTATCAGATTATTAGTGGAGTCTCATCAGTGCGAATCATTGCCCATCAGTGCAGCTTATTAGTGTTCATCAGTGCAGCTTATCAGTGCCCATCAGTGCTGATTATTAGTGCCCACCATTGCCTCCTATCAGTGCCCATCAGTGCCACCTATCAGTGCCCAGAAGAGCCACCTATCTTTGCCCATCAGTGATGCCTTATCAGTGTAGCCTCTTCAGTACCCATAACTGCCCATCAGTGTAGCTTATCAGTGCCCATCAGCGCCGCCCCATCAGTGTAGGGCCATCAGTACATATAAGTGCAGCCTCATCTGCGCCCATCAGTGCCCATCAGTGCAGCCTCATAAGTGCACATCAAGAAAATTTACTTGCAAAAAGTTTTAACAGAAAAGGTTTTTTTTTTTTTCAAAATTTTCGGTCTTTTTCCATTTGTTTAGCAAGCAATAAAAATCGTAATAGTGATTAAATACCACTGTAAGAAAGCTCTATTTGTCTAAAAAAAAATGACAAAAATGTCAAATGGGTAGTGGTGCATGACTGCGCAATTGTCATGCAAAGTGCAACAGAAATGAAAGCTGAGAATTGGCCTGGTCAGGAAGGGGGTGAAAGTGCCCTGGACCCCCCAAGGTCTAAATCCAGCACAGAGAATTACTATGAAGTTGCAATTAGCTGGCCTAATGCTTAAAACTAAACACGTTAAGTCCCATCTGCTGTTCCTCAGCATAAATTCCTAGCACTTACTGATCACAAGCAGCATAGGTAACTCACTGCTTTCTAGTTGCATCTGGGGCATTGCTGCCTTTTGGCTTTCTTCCCCTACTTTGTATGCATAATCCAGCAGAAAAGAATTAAAGGGCTGCCAATAATTATGGTTTAAATAGCAGGAAAGTATTTTCTAGTTTTATTTTTTAAGCCACTAGGAGAGTATATAGTGTGCATTATTATACTATTTTATAATATTACAGTTGTATATACAAGAGATGCACCACTAAATATTATTTTCCTAATAAGTCTTAGTGAGAAAGTTATGCTCCAATAAATACTGTATGTGAGCCTGGGCTATCATCCAGTTTTTCCTTATTGTAATCCATCGCTGCTTTGTCTCTTTACAAAACACAAATGCTATCTCATTTGCATATCGGTTAAATACAGAATGGAGCTGCAGTAATTACAGCTTGTAGTTTCTCGGCAAAACACAACTGCTATTCCATTGCCATAATGGAGCTATGGTATGGTAATATTACAGTGTCCAAAGAACTAATTTTCTAAATGTAAAGGTTTTGAAAATCTGCTTTCGAACATGCAAAAATGCCCTTCATGAGATTTACAAAGAAATAAAAAAACAAAAACTTGAAAATATGCGTGCCACCACATAAATGCATGAGCTAATGTCTGGCACCTTGCTTCACTGGCAGATATTTCCAGTTCCAAGCTTGCATCCTTTTGCCTAATTAGCCCTGACATAGCTGGATTTTAAAACTGCCATTTTTAATATAATGTTTTTTAAAAGTACATTTGTGCTAGACATTTTTCTAATAATGTAAATTTGTTTGAGGATTAAAACATGTTAGTGGGGTAAACTAAATATCAAATAAAGATTCTGAAATCACATGGCTTCCCTAGCTTAAAATTCTGGAACCACCTCCAAGGTTTGCAACAACTGGCTGCCCACATATTCAACATTCAAGAGTTAGCTCACTGCAGTTGAAGGTGACTGACCGTGAGAATGTGAGGCAGAAAGCGGCATGCACGAAATTTGTGCAAGTGCATATTATTTGCAAGCAGAGCTAAGGTCCCAAGCTTATTAAATCAGCAAGCCCCATGTATCTAATATCTAGCTTTCTCTCAATGATGCTGTAAAGTCATACTACCTCCAGTTATGAAAGGAATTCTATTAAGTTCCTACGAATGCCAAAAAACGCTAGTCATTTGATATAGTCTACAAAAGATAATAAACTAACTTCTGAAATATACAGCACAAAGCTCTCAAAAGAAAACCGTCCGCAATACGAGTATGGAGAAAAACACAATGTTCGATTTTACAGATGGAGCACATTTTCGTTCTATTCATTAAATAAATACTCATGTTTTTCACTCCAGTTTGTCTTCAGATTGTTGCCTTGCACAGTTTCAACTGCCATTGTTCAGCCGTATTTCAGTGTTTCGCAAATAAGGGGGGAGGGAAGATCCCCTCCAAACAAAAGACAACATTATTCCACATGAATCACTGTACATGGCAAATGAATGAAGCATTGAAAACACACACAACTATGCTGTAAATTGGTTTCATTTCCATTTCTAATTCAGACAGATTTGCTGCACAGTACCAGTACGTGTAAGGAGATCGCAATGCTTCTTTACTAATAACATTTATACTGTATATGGATAGTGGTTCTTTTGGGTGATCTTATGGCTTCTTAGTTGGAATTAGTTGCAGTTTGTTCCCATCATGAAAAACATATTAGTAGGCTAACTGACTCCCCCTCTCCCTTCTTTGCAGTTCAAATTATAATTTCAATCCCCCCTATCCCCCAGTTTCTTGGCAGTTTACACCCTTCTCTCTGTGCAGAACACACTATGTATGGCCAGATTAAGCGCAACTGATGCCCTAAGTACAGTACAACAATATTGCCCCCCTTGAACCCCCCCCCCACTCCTCCGATACATACTTGCTGAGATCCAACTGCCTGAGACTTTTTTGTTTGTTTACATCCTGTCTGCAAGTCCTCTCTCTGCTGGCACATTACAGCTCCATAAAATCCATGGGGCTTACTACCTTTGTCTTTTGAGCAGGGGATGAAGGTAGACACGCCCCATAGAAGTAAATGGGGCTATATTGTACCTGCACAGGAGTAATGGAGCTTGCGACATTGGATGTAAATAAGCAATGGAGGCCACGCCGGTTAGATTTTGATAAGTATACGTCTGTTGAGGGGAAGGTTGGGATCAACTAGCTCGGGGAAAATGGGCAAAATGACAAGTGCATTTGGTTTTAAAGTGCAGTTATCTTGTATCTATTGTATGATAGCTATGGGGGAAACTCTGAGGTGCACCCTTGCTGTGGTACCCTAAGCCCATGCTTATTACCGTATTCTTAATGGTTAATCCAGCCCTACCCTCAATGTGTACAGTACATTCTCTGGCAGTTCCCCTCTTTCCTCCATGTACTTCATGTTCTCTGACAGCTCTCCCCTCAAATAAATCCTCCCTCTACTGTCTACACCATGCCCTGATTTGCAGCGGTTTTGTGTTCCCTAGTCTATGGCATTCCATGATCTTAATTCTCCACAGTGCTATCCTTGATGTAGTATGCTGTATTCAGACATTTTTCTCCCTCTAGTGTCAAAGTTCTAAGTGACTAGTAAATACCATCTGAGATTTCATAAATATGCAGGACTTTTGCATGTGCCAAGTCCTGCCCCTTCCCAGTACCACCCACCCTTTGACTAAGTCCTACCCCTTGTTAGAGCTATTTCATGGCTTGTTCAAACAGCTGCACAATGACTTCATAGATCAGAGAAAGTGTATCACTACCCAGGAAAAAGAGATTACAGTTTATGACACCTTTCCATATTTCTTGATTATCTCTCCCTACCTCCTATTTCCTTACCCTCCAGTCCATAACCAGGTCCTCTACTGCTTCCTCTCTCGGTGGAAACTGCTGCTCCTTTCTCCACCCCATAGCAAGAAACAATTCTTGTTCTGCCCCCTCTTTTCCTTGTCCACAATCACCTTTAGCTCAACCTATATTCCCCCTGCCACAACGATCTTTCCCTCTTTCTCTTCTGCTCCCCATTGACTCTCCCACCGACATTACCTATTCATCTAATGACCTATAATTAGGTTAGGTTGCCCTTTCCCCTGTCCATAATTAAATGCTACTGTCCTATTTCTCTTACCTCAATCCCATTATTATCTTCTCAGTGATTCTGTAATTTCAATTTCCCTAGTCTCTTATCAACTCATGGTTTGCTTCCTTTCTCTTTCCCTCATACATGAGTATATATATTTTGCATTCTCTCACTTTCTCTGTTACTTGAACAGTTCTTTCTTTGACTACCTTCTCTTTCAATGGTTATAAGAAGGTGTTCTGTTCAGTAGTCAGAACTTAAGGATGGTTAAATGGTCAGGACAAATTTAGGGACACAATGTAAAAAGTGAATCATAACAATTTATTTGTAAAAAAATCATATGTGAATACATAAATGTACAGATACTAATCATTTGTATTGTGTAACCAGTATAAACAAGAAACAAGACATACAACATTAAACAAAAAACAATTAACAAGGTACCGGCCGGTACATAGTAAATAACATAACAGGGGAAAAAAAAGTGTATCAAAAAAATGATATAATAATGCAGGTGGTATCCACCGCAAAGAGTGCTTCCCTGTGATGTGTTCCTGTGGACGTTCGGGATATTCTGAAGGGTGTATTGTTATGCGGGGGAGAAATGATTTCATTCGTTGCAGCGGTATAGTGGAGTGTCAGGTATGATATTCCTGAAGCATCAGGTGGGGACTATGCAGAGTGTGCTCTTAGAGTGCTTTGAGGTTGTCTGGTGGGGGAAATGCCTCGGTAGTTTTTACACTGTAGCCAAACGCTCTGTCAGCCGATTGGCTGATGCTTCACCCCTTTGTAAAGTAGTCAGCCTACTTTCACGATGCTTCACTTACCCGACCCCCGTCCTCTGATGAGATAGTTCCGACTCCTATCTTCCGCTGATGGTGTGGATGCCGTTCCCAGTTTGCCTCGCTTCAGTCAGCTCTACCCACCATCCACGTCTGGAACTCTCACGGTCGCACTGGCGGTAGTGATGACGTCAGCGCGTTTCGCTTCTAACGTAGCGTAGCTTCGTCTGGACATGGATTAACCCGATGCCTGTGCCCTATATGTATATGCCTTCACAGGTGATCGGGTTTGAGTTCAATTAGGTAATTAGGGAATTTCTATGGACTTGTTCGCACATCGGGTGATTTTGGATCCCTTGTGAGATAAACAGTTTAAAGTGCTTTAACCATGTCATATATCACTGATCATTTATTGAATGCATTTAGTCCTGAGCTGGATATTGCTGTGGTATGGTTGTTAGTCCATGTATCCTTGTAGTTGTAATACAGCTCTTTTGGGGGGAAGAAATCTTTTCATTTGTAGGACGATATTATAACATATCTGTCCGTGTACATTTTTATCATAGTTAACAAATTGCTTATCATGAAGACAGACAGCACCTGACAATGACCAAGACCCATATACTGGTTTTCTTTTCAAAAAGGAATATGTGTGTAGTAATGTTGGCTAAGAATAGTATACTTTGATGTATCTAATTTTTATTCTGGGGACGATTTGCTGAGAGGAAATTCTATGGTTTGATAAGACATTTTTTAACAGACCTTTTTAACGGAGAATTTTGATGGTTCATGAATGGATGGCAGTCCCCATTATTTCTCTAAGAAAACCTGAAGGTTCATCTCGGTGTTTAAGCCTGTGGGGGTGAGACTATTTAGGTTATATATCCACCATTTTTCTTTTTGTAAGAGGATACGGTTAAAGTCGCCCCGTCTGGGGGAGATTTTTCATTCATAAATTCCTTTAATTTTCGTATCTTTTAGGTTTCCATCGTGATGTTGGGTGTAGTGCCTGGCTAGTGGTTTATCAGGATTTTTTTCTCTGATTTCTCTCATGTGTTCGCCTATGCATATCTTAAGTTGTCGTTTCGTCTTTCCAATATAATTTTTATTACATGGGCATGTTATCATGTAAATTATTTTAGTTGTTGCACAGTTCAAGAGGTTACGGATTTTATATTCTTTTTCTCCTGTAGCATCATGGAATGTATCTGTTCTGTCAATGTATGGGCAGACTTGGCATCTGCCGCACGCGAACATGCCCTTGCTTCTTGGAGTTTGCATCAGCCAGGTACCGTCTGATTCTTTTGAGAACTCAGATTTTGTTAAGATGTCCTTCAGATTTTTTGCCCGTCTTGCTACCATGTTCGGGTTGCTGCCTATTATTTCTTTTATGGTTGGTGTGCTGCTGAGGATACCCCAATGTTTCTTGAGGACTTGGCGTACTGACTCCCATTGCGTCCCATATTGCGTAATTATTCTTGTTGCCCCAATCGCATCTTTTGTGGGGGGGCTTTTTCGTGCTAGGAGTTCCTTTCTTTCTCGTTTACTCGCTTTTTCTTTTGCTTTCCTCAGCTGTTTACATTAGCCATCAGAGTCGTGGGTCACTGTACCGACTCTGCAAAAGTCCCTAAATATCCCCAACCACCACGGATGATGTATAATGGCGGAATAGCCATCCCGATAAGCCTGTCACACAATACCCCCACTTATACTGCTTAGTTAAGCATAAAGTGACTAATTACCCAGAATATCCCGAACGTCCACAGGAACACATCACAGGGAAGCACTCTTTGCGGTGGATACCACCTGCATTATTATATCATTTTTTTTATACACTTTTTTTCCCCTGTTATGTTATTTACTATGCACCGGCCGGTACCTTGTTAATTGTTTTTTGTTTAATGTTGTATGTCTTGTTTCTTGTTTATACTGGTTACACAAAAAAAGGGGCAATGATCTGGTTCCCACCGAAACACTCCTCCATCCCAAAATATACATGCAAACAAGAAAATTGGCCCGCGGGACTTTGTGTGAGGTGTGTTCGGAGGCTGGAGAAGAATTAAGTACACAATTGATAAAAGCAATATTTGTTTTATTGCAAGGTATGCACAGGTTGTAAAAATACAAATAAATAACATGTGCTCAATGGCACATGACGTAGCTCAACGGCTATAATGTCAATATTAAACAACACAGGCAAAATTGAATCACATGTTAGAAAACATCTTGGTGTAACCACTCAATTTCAGATAAGACATAAATATAAATATAATACTGAGTTGACATAACAGTGAAAAATATCATCGTGATCTGACGCGTTTCGGGAGCAACATCTCCCTTCCTCAGAGATCAATAGTTCGAAGTATATCTATAAAAGAACACTGTTGTTAAAATATGCCATAGCCCTATGGTTTAAATTGCAAAGTTCGATCAAATAATGAGAACTTGATGGAGTATGGAATACTCACAACTCAAAGAGACTTGAGTGGAGAAATTGGACTCCTGTGTTTCAACGGTGTGCGTGTCTGGCCCGGGAGCTGAAGGGTCCCAATGTAGTGACAGCCAATGTCAGGGGTCCATGGTGGGTGAGTGATGAGCGTGCAAAAGAACAAAGCACCTTTCCATCTGTCATGTGTAAAAGTATACATAGTAGTAAGAAGGTAGCAAATTGCACCCGATAAATGATAAATATAATGTGTGTGAGATGGAAAGGGCCCCTGACATTGGCTGTCACTACATTGGGACCCTTCAGCTCCCGGGCCAGACACGCACACCGTTGCAACACAGGAGTCCAATTTCTCCACTCAAGTCTCTTTGAGTTGTGAGTATTCCATACTCCATCAAGTTCTCATTATTTGATCGAACTTTGCAATTTAAACCATAGGGCTATGGCATATTTTAACAACAGTGTTCTTTTATAGATATACTTCGAACTATTGATCTCTGAGGAAGGGAGATGTTGCTCCCGAAACGCGTCAGATCACGATGATATTTTTCACTGTTATGTCAACTCAGTATTATATTTATATTTATGTCTTATCTGAAATTGAGTGGTTACACCAAGATGTTTTCTAACATGTGATTCAATTTTGCCTGTGTTGTTTAATATTGACATTATAGCCGTTGAGCTACGTCATGTGCCATAGAGCACATGTTATTTATTTGTATTTTTACAACCTGTGCATACCTTGCAATAAAACAAATATTGCTTTTATCAATTGTGTACTTAATTCTTCTCCAGCCTCCGAACACACCTCACACAAAGTCCCGCGGGCCAATTTTCTTGTTTGCATGTATACTGGTTACACAATACACATGATTAGTATCTGTACATTTATGTATTCACATATGATTTTTTTACAAATAAATTGTTATGATTCACTTTTTACATTGTGTCCCTAATTTGTCCTGACCATTTAACCATCCTTAGGTTCTGACTACTGAACAGAACACCTTCTTATATGCATTTTTCGGGTAGTTCGGACTTGTATTATTGAAATACAGGGACCTACCATATCAATTTAAACGCTCCATCAATTAACCTTATATTATCTTCTCTTTCAATGGTGTCTGTGTTCCATTGTCATCATTCCCCCCACTCTATCCCCTGCAATGATCAGCTTCCACTCTGCCTCTCTATGCAACCACAATGAGTTGCTATTTGTCATTTCTATCCACCCTCCCACCCCCCAGGACCAATATCATCTACAATCTTTTTCTTCTTGATTATGACAATGGCAGCCTATGGAAAGAAAGGAGAAATGAAAGCACAAGGAAGTGCCCATTAAAGGGACTCACCAGGGAACAAACTGCTATATCTCTGAGCAAAAGTTTAAAGAAAAATTATTAATACCAAAATATGAAAAAAATCACCATACATTGACCACACATGAATTAAAACTCAGTATGACAACGTTGTCATATACCTAAAAATACACAATATTATTTAACCCAGTGGAGATTATAACTCTTTCACACCTGCATTGTGATTTTCCAGAGCCCCCAGCTCAGTAACTTCCCCTTCAGTCACTCAGAGCATTAGGCACCGTAGGGGGTGGGGGCATCTACCACCCCCTAGTTACTACTAATCGCAGCCTTTCCATATCAGTGTTTTGGAGTATCCACGCGAGCCCGGGTTGTATGTTTTTAAGTGTATGACAACATTGTCATGCTGAGTTTTAATTCATGTTTGGTGAAGGTATGGTGACTCTTTTCATATTTTGTAATTAATAATTTTTCAACAAACCTGAATTTCGATAAGAGATATCACAGTTTGGTCCATAGGGAGTCCCTTTGATGGGCACTTCCTTATGCTTTTATCTCTCCTTTCATTCCATTAATTATAGGCTCCAGGAACACCACCCATAGATTTTGGTGAGTCGGTTCTTATAACTAGACATTTTTCCGAGTGTACCACTGTTTTTTATTCCTCTTTGAATGCACTCTCAGCCTATCCCTGTGCGGAGATTTTACAGCTTGCCGGACAACAATCTAAGTTCCACCAGACTGAAAGTGATTGACATCGGGGTTGGTTATCCTAACAGTTAACACACACACACAACAGCTGCCACCACATGCTTTAAAGGAAACAGGCCATTCACAGTATCTGTGCTGTAACAATTCTGACTTTTAAGAAATGTCTGTAATACACGCTGCCACACCAGACAGGAATATACCAGAGGTTAAAATAAACTAACGCTCTTTAAAAAGACAGGAGTGCTTTAAGTTCTGGTTTTCTGGTTTAGTGTATTAGAGATAAAGCCTAAGAATTTTCAAATATTGTTTGATGAAAGAAAAGGAAAAAAAATTGCACAAGCAAAATATGTATACAGAAAATGATAATACATAATCATTGAATTTCAAAGTGACTCTTAACATGCCTGGATAGTGACGAAGGAAACAGAGACTTGTTAGACAGCAGCACCAGCTTTTTGGGGATCTTCTAGAGGGCATCTTTCAGGCTTCCCCCACCCAATCAAAATAGCTAAGGGGTGAAAAGTATGATCATACTTCATCAATAACTCCTTTAATGTCACTTTTATAAATATAGCAATATTTATGAATGAGTTGAAAGACACTAATCATAAGGTATTGCTTATGTGTAACTTCCTCGGAAGGGGTAATGTGCCCCATTCGATTTCTGCCTTTCATATTATCAGGGTATCTAGTACTCATGTGACTAGTATTTTCTGATATATTTTGTAGCTTAATCAAACCAGGATTTATGAAATATGACTGGATTTCGGCTCTGCAGCGAGAAACAGACTGTGTGCTCTTGGACTTATGCATACAAGCCTAAGCTTTTATATTTTTAGTACGTGTGTGTATGTGTACAGTAAAACCTTGGATTGCAAGCATAATTCGTTCCGGAAACAGGCTTGTAATCCAAAGCACTCTTATATCAAAGCAAATTTCCCCATAAGAAATAATGGAAACTCAGATGATTCGTTCCACAACCATTTATTCAGAAGTCCTTCAGTTTATAGTCCATATACAAAGATTATAGCAATGTGATAGGTTGCATAAAATGTCCATTCACAAATAGCCGCTTCCACAAGGGGATTAGAAGCAAAATCCAGCAGGAGCTATAGAGTATAAAAGAGAAGAGAGGTGCCTCTAAGTGTAGCAATATGGTTACATTTAATGAAGGTACAACATTTAGCAACTCACATGGTTGATGAATAAAAGAGGCACATCTAAGTATGCAGGCATCCGGGGAAAAGCTGTCCACATAGACTATCTTCTGCACCGCCGGCTGCCAGTCTGTAATCCTGACCGGGAAGACCACCCTGCAGTAAAGCGATCTGAAAGCGAGGGGCAGCATGGAAGGGATGGCGGTGCGGAGGATGGTCTATGTGGACAACTTTAGCCTAGATGCCTTAGATGTGCCTGTTCCAATCATCAACCATGTGAATTGCTAAATGTACCTTCATTAAATTTAACCATATTGCTACACTTAGAGGCGCCTCTCTTCTCTTTTATACTCAGCTGTGACTTGAGGCTACTTGTATATCAAGACACCGCTTGTATATCAAGTCAAAATTTATTTGAAAATTCTGCTTGTCTTGCAAAGCGCTCTTAAACCAAGTTACTCTCAAACCAAGGTTTTACTGTATATGTGTGTATAATATATTATGTGCTTTATGCTGCCATATACATTCCTCAAACTTACAAACCCTTCCTCATTTTGCAGGATTTTTTTCGGGGCAAGTTTAAAATATTTAATACTATCATAGATGAGCCTGTTGTGGAAAATAGGCAGAATCCATGAATTGGAAAGAACAGAACACGTTTTGAAGTAAGGTAACCTAAAAAATACATGTGAAATGCAAGACAATAATAACAGCCTAAATAAAAACATAAAATGTATTATTTGAATAGTAGGCAGAGATAATTTGTTATCTATCCATTAATCATTGGATAAGAGCTGTCAATTGTCAGCTTCATGCTAAAGTATAAAGGTCTTATGCATGAGGGTTGAAAAGAAAATTGAGAGAAAAATCTATATACTTCAGTCACACAAGTAAAAAGGAAGATTCTTGTTCTGTTCCTGGCTAGACCCTGTGGAAGCGTGGGGTCACTGTGGTGGCCGCTCCTGGTGCAGTGTTTTTTGCTGTCCTCCGGGTCCGGTGCCTCAGGGGGTTGCTCGGTTTGTACGGGTACCAAAGAGGGCTCTCAATGAGTGCAGGGCTTTCTCTGGAGGAGTTGGAGATCGTGACAATACTACCTCACTTCTTCCAAACAGAGACCACTTTGCATTCATTGAGAAAATGCAAAGCATTCTCTGAACAGTGCCTATGCGGAGGGAATGACCCCTGTGTTCACTATGTAGCAGGGTGGCCACTCGTCGCAGGACTCGGGGGACAGAGAGGATCACTGTAGTGGCGGTGGCTGCTACGGTGGTTCTTCGCGTGGGCAGGGATCAGTCAGGTGTGGAGCAATGGATTGGGCTGGACCAGTGTAGCTGTGCGGGGGTGTCCATGCCTGGAATTCAGCTTGAAAGCAAACCTATCATCAGATTTATTTTACTTTATTTTCGGGTACATGAACTTCTCACAAAGATCACAGTACTCTCCCTGCCATTATCTTCCTCTGCTCCTTTCTGACGAATGTAAAGTAATTTTCTCTGCAGTTAAGTAACACTCACAGATCTTGACCCTCCCACAGCCTGTGACTGGAGTAGAGATGTAAAATTTCTGGAAATTTTAAAGAAATGGGAAAAAAAGAAATGATTTCCCTGTTTTTTTCCAGAAAAAATTGAAATATTTTGAAAAAGTTTTACAAATTGAATGTTCACTGAGAAGGTGAAATTTGTGTATATAAAAGTATTATGATGGAAATAAAAGTACAGCTTATTTAGTAAATAAACTTTTTAAATTATAAAAAAAAATAGGAAGATGCTAATGCATTAAGCAGCAATGTTGTGTTGCAGTTTAGTATGCAGAGTAGTTTGCAATGTTTTCTGTCAGCGACTCCACTGGGGAGATCTCCATCTCATTTTTTTTAACCAATGTTAGTGTGCCAGGGAGTAGCATGGCGTGACCAGGAAAGGAAGTAAGGATAAATCCCCTCCCGCTCTAACTGGAACAAAAAAAAACAAAAATGTAGGTGGAGGTTGTCTTTAAACCTTGCCACAGTCCTAGCTCTTTTTCTAATTCTAGCTCAGCCCACAAATTACAACTTTTCACAAAATGACGGTGACGCAGTCACTACCTTCACAGCCCCAGGAACAAGCCAAATTCTAGCTATCAGAACTTCAAAATGAAAAGTCTGATTAACAAAATAAAAGACACACCAGGCCAATAGTGGGTGGCAGTAGTGGATAAAATTAAAAAGTATTAACAAACAGGGTTTTCCGGCCTTAGCATGAATGGAGCTGGACATTTTTGGCGGAGTCCTCTATACAGGGCCCTATGAATGACGTGGATTTTCCAACTAGTCCAGTTGAACAATCTCCCAGTTATGGTTCTTTAATTTAGTTAACATACACATCCACAGTCAAATAGTTGTCTGAAATGATTCCACAATGATTGGAATTGCCAATATCAAACAATTGTATGGGAACCTTTACTCTACACATATTAAAAATTCTAAACTTTAAAGTAGAACACATCCCTGTACAGTTTGCACTCATTATCTTGGTTCTCAATGTTTAAATAAGTTCATGCAGACAGTTCAAATTCTGGCTGTTATTATGGTAGAGGTGGGCTTTCAGTGTAAAATGATTTTTTAGCAACTTATGCACACACTCACAGATGTGAGTAGAAATGTGATAGCAGCACAAGCATATTTTGTTTTCGGAAAGAACGTGCATTTTGAACTATGAAGATAAATTTATATGTAAACTACAAAATATTTTTAAATGGACCTGAATTCAGATATTAAATGTAACAGTTTCACAGATTGAGTAATTAGCTAAATAATCAGACAAAGAGTAATTGTAATTTACAATTTACTTAACAGGTGCAAAGTTATAATCAATAGTGCAAAACAGGAGCAGAAGAAAAATATATACACTTCAGAATAATACAAGATAGATTATGAAAGCTGAACAAATATGGATTCTTCACAGCAATATCTGTATGACTCAATCTGGGAAACATGTAGCATCTTCTCTATAAGACTCTATAACAACAAAGACTAGCTGAGAATTACTTCTTACAATTTTCCTCATATAAACAGTGTCCTTCACAGTGAAGTCAAGTATAGCTTTGGTAACACAGTTGAACAGCTGAAGGGCTGCCAGGCCAGAGGACACAGCGGGCCACATCATTTGAACTAGAGTACTCTGGTAGCAGTAGTAGCTGGGTTGTTCCAAGAAAGCTGCATGCTAAAAGGCATTGGCCCGACTGCTTGCATGCCAATTCTGAAATTGGAGAGCCAATCTCCTGGCTGCAGATTACTTGCCCAACTACCTCTGCCTCATAAGGTTTGGCCTCTCTTAGATGCTGAGGAGGGAAGCATAGAAACCTATTATCCCTTGGTGTGTCTAAAAACCTAGGGAGTTGTGAAAAAAGGAGTTAAAGGGGCCAGAATCTGGGCATGGTGAGTAAATTGGCAGTCTGCTTCAGCAGTCTTGCTGGAACAGATAGAAGACCTAAAAGCAGGGTTGAAACACCTATCCTGAAGAAACTGATGCCAGACCCATATGTTGGTCCATCCACTGACAAAATGCCAAACCAAATACTGGTATTTGGTCACATGATCTCAGCTGAAGGGCCTTGGTGGTTATATTTATCCACAGCCAGCTAATCAATTTCACTCTGCCACCACCTTTATATGAGGTTACATGGTGAGCCACTGTTGAAGCTTGGAAGAAGTCTCTTTGGGATAAGTAATTACATCAACCTATTATTTCTTATTTTCCTGCAAGAGTACTAAAAAATTTTAAAAATGTAACTTTAAAATCAGTTTAAGGGGGTTTTCTATTTACTTAAAGACTGAAGTAGAACCTAAAGCGGAGGTCCACCCAAGAGTGGAAGCCTGCCTCCTCCCCCCTCTGCTGCCACATTTGGCATCTTTTGGGGGGGGGGGGCAGGTACCTGCTTTTTGAAGTTCGCCCCCCCTTCCCCCTCCACAGCTATTTGCGCATGCACACTAGGAAGTTGGCTGTGAAGCTGCAAGGCTCCCCTTAGCCAAGATGGTGGTGCCAACACCCGAGGACCCTGCCGGAAGCCTGGATAGGTAAGTGCCCTAATAGTAAAAGTCAGCAGTTACAGTATTTGTAGCTGCTGGCTTTTAATTTTTTGTGTGGGGGGCCAGAACTCCTCTTTAAAGCGGAGTTCCACCAACAAAAATGGAACTTCCGCTTTAAATACTCCTGACCCCCTGACATGCCACATTTGGCATGTAATTTTTTTTTTAGGGGGGACAGGTACCTAAATTTGATAGGTACCCACTCCCACTTCTGCTCAGGCCGCCTAGGCAACTCAAACGGAAGTTCTCCTCTCCCCCTCCCTCCCAGCAATCCTCTGGGACACTTTAGTGGCCCCAGGGGATTGCCTGGCCATTCATGACGCGCAGCGCGAGTCGCTCAAGCCGCAAGCTGTCACAGCCAGGTGCCAACACTAGAGATGCCAGCGCCCCCGAGAGGAGAGGGAGAGGAGCGAGGCTTCGGGTGGCCACATCGCTAGATCATGGGACAGGTGAGTGTGTGTTTATTAAAAGTCAGCAGCTACACTTTAATAAACACAAAAACGAGTGCAACTCTGATTTAGGGCAGATATACCTACCTATGCTTTAACAGTCTGATGCCCACAAGGTCTCTCGCTGACACTGACATCTTCACCCTGGCTTTTTCTGGGTGCCGATCTTTATCCGATATGTGATGATGTCACTCCTGTGCATGTACATAGTCATTCATCCCATCACACTAGCACTGTGGCAAAAACGTACATTCTGCAAAGGATTACAAACAGGCAGGTACGTTTGTTTATTTATGAAATTTTTATGCAGAAAAGATATTGCATTTTTGCAAAGAGGCTGATTTACTAAAATTGGAGAGTGCAAAATCTGGTGTAACTGTGCATGATAGCCAATCAGGTTCTAACTTTAGCTTGTTCAATTAGGCTTTGACAAAAAAAATGGAAGCTTATTGGTTTCTGTGCAGAGCTGCACCAGACTTTGCAATTTCCAGTTTTAGTAAAGCAACCCTATAATATCTGCAAAATTCTACTGTTTTACCTAAGGCTGGAATAAATAAAACCAATTTGGGAAGATTCAATAAAGTGCACATAAATGTCATTTTAGTATTCCAGATACAAAAAAAAAAAAAATTATTGTGGATAGATGAAAGGGGAGATATCAGTCAAAATGATAACTGACCTTATTAAGACACTTGTGGTGGCTGGGAGGTAGGGGTAAGATTGACTGTTACAGAAACAAAAACAGTCAACATTTCCATATAATTTTGGCTATCTATTTCTCTCGTTCTACTGATCTAGAGGTTACATTCAGTACATGTGGTTTGTTAATGAAGGTAAATCTTGGTTATGCACTTCTTTATCATATGCTCAATTTTGAATTGTTCAGTTTACATTAAACTTGCATTGCTTATATCTGCACCACTTACTCATAAAAAATACAATGGTTACCTTTTTTTGTCATAACTGTTATTGCTCAACTGTTTTAAGGGTTGTTTAGAATTCAGAAACAAATGTAAAATTGTTTCCATGTTTTAGGGTGTTAAGGGCATTTATTTGTGGAGGAACGTGACAGCTTCTGGCAGTGAATGGTTGCTAAGGAAGCAGTGGGTGTTTGCACCCACCACATCCTTACCAACCACTAATGTCACCTGGCCCATTCACCTTCATGGCATTGAAATCCTTGGCCACATAAGCAAATGGGCGGGGAATGGAGCTGGTTACATCAATGGCTAAATATGACTATATTAGCTCAATGATGTCACCACGATCCTCGCCCCTTCTCCTATATAGATGATGACAGTCTGGGAGCTGTCATTCGGTTATTTGTACTATTGGGATCGGTCATGTGCAGTGGGCCATTGGGGATTTATTTTTGATGAGTTGGCGGGCAGCGGAGACTGTGATTGACCATGGATTTTCAATAAACGACTTGTTAAACGTTTGACTATGCAATTGTTTGCATTATTGCTGTAGTATGAGCTACAGAAAAGTGAAGTTCACAAAGAAAAAGAAATTACAGTCTTAATTGCTGGCAAATAAAAATAAAATGCCTGCTTCTTTTAAAAAAAAAAAAAAAACAATGCACACAAACCTCTCTAAAGGTTCCCTGCAATACATAACAGATCATTTGAGGGGAACTCTGGGTTCTGTGTGTAATTTTTCTTTTAAAAAAAAATAAGTCAGAATGGAGGAGTTATTTGCCAGCAATTTAAAAAAAATTCTGTTGCAAATGTCAGTGCTTTAAAAAATTACTGCTTCTGGCCTCACGTACAGTAATTAAAATATATATATATATTTTTTACATTGGTACATGTTCCCAACGGCATTGCCCAATGCCCCCCTCCTTGTGCTATTTTTTGACACCCCCTTGCCTATTAGCCCAGAAAATGGGCATTTTAAATATACTGACTCAATTTACATTGATTCCAAAGGGGCTTAGGTTTGATTTTCACCAAACCCAGTTCAAACCGAACCCAGGACAGTTTGACTAATTACTATTCCTGGTGCACACAGATACATCTAGACATTTAAATACAAATAAAGTGCAAAATGTTATACAAAAGTGCAAATGTGACAAAATCAATCCATAAGAACCAATTAGCAAAGGTTCTAAAAGTGTGCATATGCAATAAAGTTCAAAAATGTAATACAAATTCAATTTCACAAATGAGTGTCCCCACACTCCCAATTTCTTGTCTACCACCAAAGGACACCATAGAGATGAGCCTCTAACTGATTCCAATGGACCATCACATGAAAAGTTAAACGCGCTTCATCAAATCCCTTTGATCATAATACTTCCAAACGTCAGGCATGTGTCCCATCAGTATTACTCCATCTGTACCATTTCTCTTTTCTTGGTGAAAGAGATTGTCCTCTCAGGAATGTTCTTTTCTTCCTTGTATCTCACTGTCCTCATGGCTGTTTGAAAACACTTCTCCATGGACATGACATGAGGCCTTTTGGATTAAATATCTTTTTATTCAAAGTTTTATATATTTTAATACAAAGGTATGAGATAACAGTTGAAAACGTTGAGCAAAAACATGTCATGGTTGAAACCCCCAAGCAGATAAGAACATAATATATCCGTGAAAAAACAGATGTGTCAACATGTAATGAGTAGAATAGGTTGCCAACTTCACCAGGTACGTATATGAGAATCAGTGGTAAGCAAATAGTGGCATTAAGGTCTAACATGCGAAGGGAGAGGGAGAGAAAGGGGACAAGGAAAAAATTAAAAAAAAAGGAGGGGGGAAGCGGGGAAAGAAAAAGGATAACTGAGCAATCTAACAAACGCTCTAAAAATCACTAGAAGTAAAAAGAAATAAAGCCAATCAGTAGGAGATTAACCCCTTCCCAATGCCGCATCCTGGCCCTTCAAGAGGTTCTAAATGCCAGGAGATGGAGCTGGGCGTTCCAATTACATGACCGATGTGCTTGGCTGTCACAGCAGTCACATGATCAGAAAGCACTCAATTGCAAATATGCATTGGAAGCTTTCTGATACCTGCCGGTCTCATAAGATGTTTAGATTTGGCCGCATATATGCAGCCTCTTGGCACTAAAGCTCACCTTCCAAGAGGCCGTATGAAAGGGCATAATACATCTGTAAATTGTGCCAAATGAAATATATTAATCTAATTATGAGGTGTTAGGAGATTGGAAGAGGATAGCAAATTGACCAACACCAAACTATTGTAAATGAATAACAAATAAAAACAAAATAAATAAAAAGAAAAACAAAAACTATAGTTACCCTCCTAAGGGCTCTTTCACACGGCCGCTCCGTGTGAGAGCTCCGCTGCGGGACTTTTTTTTTTTCACGGAGCGGATGACATTTGTGTCATCCGCTCCGTAAGTCCGCATATCATCCCATCTGTTTGCGGATGATATGCGGACATAATGTAAGTCTATGGGCATTGCGGATGTCAGCGGGTGACACCGCTGACATCTGATTTTCCTTCCTTTCCGTTTTTTGAACGGATGAAAAAATAGGGTTCTGTTCCGTTCCAAAAAACGGAACAGAACTGAAAGGAAGAAAATCGGATGTCAGCGGATGGTATTCCGCTGACATCCTTAATGCCATTGACTTACATTATGTCTGCAAATCATCCGCAAAAAAATAGGATGATTTGCGGACAAGCGGAGCGACCGTGTGAAAGAGCCCTAAAGCAAATGTAGTGAATCGTTGAGTAGAACAGGTAGGCTTTAAAATGGCTGTTGAACAAACCCTCATAGATGGCTGCTGACCAATGGGTGGAGATAGGCTGAGCTTAATGTGGAGTCTGTCTTCCGAAAATGGAGTCTGGCTAAAGCTGGATACACACTATCCAACTTTTGTTGGTAGATTTCCTTCAGATCTACCTTTTCTATGTAGTGCAAGGGGCTGCCAGATTGCATACAAATTGAAAGTGTTTAGGTTTGACCTCATATTATCTGGTTTTGGTAAGTCTAAAGGAAAAAGTCTTCAGAAAATCTTATAGTGTGTATGGCCCATAAGATGGATGATTTGTGCCCTGAGATGTCTGATGATGAATGATATATGTGATGTGTCCAATCTTCAGTGAGGTGAGTGTGTCCCGTGTCTACCTGAGCTTGTTATTTATCCATTGAAAACAATACAACTCAGAAACCTGCCTAGATCTAGATGGTTAGGTGGGGTGGACTCTTTTTTTCTTTCTATGTAATGTAAGATGGTAATATTATGCGTTTGGTGGCGTACATAGGGTTCCCTGGGATGATATTGATGTTTTTTCTTGTGCTTATTTTAGGAATACTACCTGTGTTTTTGATTGTGTTATATTGTCATGTTTTTTCCTAAATGTAATAAAAATACTGCGACAGGTCGGCTCTATTATGCAAAATTACGTAATAGCCAGTGGGGGCACGCTGATTGGCCAGAGGGGGGGCCAATCAGCGGGCCACCTGCGATTGCTTCCCATAGAGACAGAACAGCAGTGTGCCTACGTAAACAAGACAGATGGCAGTTCTGTCACAGATGAACACAGGGATCCTGTGTTCCTGCTATCCATCCCCCACACAGTTAGAAAGCATCCTCTAGGGAGACACTTAACCCTTTGACCACCCCTGGTGTTAAGCCCTTCCCTGCCAGTGACATTAGTACAGTAACAGTGCGTATTTTTAGCACTGATTTTTGTAGTAATGTCACTGGTCCCCTCAAAAGTGTCAAAAGTGTCAGTTAGGTGTCCGATCTGTCCGCCACAATGTCGCAGTCCCGCTAAAATCGTTGATCGCCGCCATTACTAGTAAAAAGAAAATAAATAAAATAAATAAAAATGCCATAAATCTTTCCCCTAGTTTGTAGACGTGATAACTTTTGTGCAAACTAATCAATATACACTTAATGGGATTTTTTCTACCAAAAATATGTAGCAGAACACACATTGGCCTAAAATGATGAAAACATTTGATCATTAAATTTTTTCTTATTGGCTGTGTTTTATAGCAAAAAGTAAAAAATATTGTTTTGTTTTTTTCAGAATTGTCGCCCTTTTTTGTTTATAGCACAAAAAATTAAAACCGCAGAGGTGATAAACTACCATCAAAAGAAAGCTCTATTTGTGGGGAAAAGGACATCAATTTTATTTGGGTACAGCACTGCATGACTGCGCAATTGTTTGTTAAAGTAATGCAGTGCCGTAACACATAAAAATGGCCTGGTCATTAAGACAGGTAATAGTATGGGTGAGGGTGGAAACCAGTGCTATGGAAGAGAACTACCAGGCTTGTGAGATAATTAGGTTGCAGCCACCAACCGACCCCTAAGAAACTTAGGGGCGAGAATATAATGTGGGGATGAGAAGTTGGAAACGGCGCTACCTAGCGCATGTGCAAAGATGCGGGTGTGATAGAGGAAAAAGTGCAGCACTGCATGACTGCGCAGTTGTTTGTTAAAGTAATGCAGTGCCGTAACACAAAAAATGGCCTGGTCATTAAGACAGGTAAAACCTTCCAGTCCAGAAGTCGTTAAGCATAAAGAAAAAAAAAAGGGAAAAAGAAAAGTAGCGCTCCTAGCTCCTCCCTCCTGTCAGGTGCCCCCACAGCAAGCAGCTTCCTTTTGGGGCACCCGAGCCAACCTGCTGCTCTGTGTGTCCATTCACACACAGAGCTGCGGTTCGGCCCCACCTCCTCCGTCTCTTGATTGGCTCAATGACTGTGATTTACAGTAGCGGGAGCAAATGGCTAATCAGGAGTGCGTGTCCCCGGAGAGGCAAGGCTCTTGTGGACATTGCTGGATCTAAATGGGGCTCGGGTAAGTATTAGGGGGTATACAACAAGCAATGGGGCGCTAATCCTAAAAACATCCCAAAGTAGCTGGACTGAAAAGTCTGTGAAATGTCCCAAACCGCCAGGAAAGGTGCAAAGCTGTGAATCCGGGAAACCACCACCAGACACCCTGTTCACACCGCCTCTTACCAGATGGGGATGATCCCCATAACAGAGATCCAATACGCCCAAATCTTATAAGAGCCCAAGGCGATCCTCCTCCCGATAAACCAGGATTCAGAAATATTGCCATGGATTGGTGTGGGACAAAAAACAAAACACCATA
This sequence comes from Pelophylax lessonae, assembly GCF_965119305.1. Lineage (NCBI taxonomy): Eukaryota > Metazoa > Chordata > Amphibia > Anura > Ranidae > Pelophylax > Pelophylax lessonae. The sequence continues at coordinate 385,715,289 of NC_138769.1, read as the reverse complement.
ATAGCGCAGACCGTATTATTTTTAATCATAGGCTAGCACATAAGGATTAAGAACACTTACAAATTAGCAGATAAAATCGAGCATCTCAGCACATTTCCAGTGCTCCTCTCCGTATGTCCCGCTAGGCTCCATAAACCACCCAAAAGATGGCCGCCGCGTCTCCTCCGTGTAGGCGTGCGTGAAGATGAGCACCGCCCGACGTACGTTTCGTCGCTCTTCGCTATAAATAGCGATGGAGGAGGGCAGGAATCCTTGTGACAAACCGGAAACCGTATGTAAACACATGCGTTCCACAGAACGGAAGTCGCAAACAAACGAATGTGGAACGGATAACCGGAAGTGGGAATATAAATAGGAATATAAATAGCCCACTTTAAGCTTTAAGGGATATCTGGTTTGTGGGCGCCCCTGGACGACGTCTGCTTACGACGAAACGTACGTCGGGCGGTACTCCCCTTCACGCACGCTTACACGGAGGAGACGCGGCGGCCATCTTTTGGGTGGTTCTGTGGAGCCTAGCGGGACATACGGAGAGGAGCACTGGAAATGTGCTGAGATGCTCGATTTTATCTGCTAATTTGTAAGTGTTCTTAATCCTTATGTGCTATGATTAAAAATAATACGGTCTGCTCTATGATGGTGTTTTGTTTTTTGTCCCACACCAATCCATGGTTATTTTTCTGAATCCTGGTTTATCGGGAGGAGGATTGCCTTGGGCTCTTATAAGATTTGGGCGTATTGGATCTCTGTTATGGGATCATCCCCATCTGGTAAGAGGCGGTGTGAACAGGGTGTCTAGTGGTGGTTTCCCGGATTCACAGCTTTGCACCTTTCCTGGCGGTTTGGGACATTTCACAGACTTTTCAGTCCAGCTACTTTGGGATGTTTTTAGGATTAGCGCCACATTGCTTGTTGTATTTCTATTTTTGATCTGTTATTATTCCAGATTCTGTGTGGCTGCTTTCCATTTGTTATCATTATTACGTTTTTCATTTATTAGTTAGCGCAGCAATACTGTCTCTTAAAGTATTAGGGGGGCTGGAGGGGCTGTTGCACACAGGTTTTTACCTTCATGCATGAAGGTAAAAAAAAACCTTGTGCCTTTACAACCAGTTTAATTATACACAGAAAAAAATTTGTATACTTAAACTACTAATTGAGTATGTCTAAATTATGAAGCATACATAGTGCTAACAATAATGATTATGAATAAACAAACATATGATATGATTATGACTGAACTCTTTTTAGATAATTTGATCCCTTGTATATAGAAACAGGTATTTTTCAATGATATTTCCATATTTCCAGTCAAATTTTACCAAAAATAAATGTGCCCCAACAGTGTTGATGGTTTCATCCAATAAAAATAATGAAATGCACATATTTCCTATTGTAAAGATTGCAATCACCTATAAACATAAAAAGTATCATGACTGAATCTGTATATCTTGCATGGATCTATATAATGTATATTAAAAAGTGTCTCATCTTTAAGGCTCCATTCACACCTGAGCGTATCGTTTTCAGGCGTTTTTTGGGCGTTTTTCAGGCGTTTTTTTGGGGCGTTTGTTCAGTTCATCAGTTCAGTCACGTCAAAATGTTTCGGTTTTTCATCCGTTTTTCATCCGTTTTTTCATCCGTTTTTTTTACATCCACTACAAAATGGATGAAAAACTGACCATTTTGTCCATTTACATGAGTTTTTCATCCGACTTTTTTTGACGGATGAAAAATAGGGCATTCATCCGTTCCAAAAAACGGACATTGACGGAAGCGGATGCAAACGGATGTTAATGGATGATCATCCGTTGTCATCCGTTTTTACATAGAGATGCATTGATGTACGTTTTTTCATCCCTCGACAGATGGATGAAAAACGGACAAATGGACGGTATGTGTGAAAGGGGTCTTAAGGTGTTTTTCAGGCATTTTTTCAGGTGTTTTTTGCAAGTGTTTGGAGCCAGGCAGTGACCTCTAACAAAAACGCTTGTATTCCGTCAAAAAAGAAGCTTATGTACTTTTTTGAGCTTCAGGCAATAAAACGATCATATGTGAACAGGGGCCATTGAAATAAATGGGATATTGCTTGTTGAGCATTTTGAGACTTCAGAGATGAGCATTTTACGAGCTGAAAAACAGGTGTAAACAGGGCCTTAAAATTAACAGTTGCACTAAATTCCATGATGTTTTGAATTTTTTTGTTTTCATACCATTAGAATATAGAGGGTCCATATTTAATCTAAATAAACTTTTCCCATAGTTTGTTCTTGCTAGTTGTGTTTGTTTCTTGTTTATCTTCCCAGAAAGTAGCTTGAATGGCAAGTGTAAATGGCGAGGGTGATGTCCTCAGTTACATGGTTACAGATTAACATGGCCCATTGTCATTGCTCGAGAAGTCACCTGTTTACCATGAGTGTTTTTTAGGGTCTTTTACTGAATAAACTCACTCCATTGCTTTGGCAAACAACTCTTCAAGGTGTTTTTACCACTTACTGGGAAACATTTCACATGATGCTGTTTTTTGGCCTATCTGACAATCTTACATAATTTAAATTTAGAGAAATTATGTAATATAATTTTTTATTCAAAGAAACTCTAACACCCACCAGATATGTAATGGGGAACCAAGCACTTCCCCACACCGCCAACACTTGGGAAAGGAAGGGTACATCCGATGGAGATCTACCAGGGTTCGGTACCATAGACACAATATCTTGTAGTCATTTTCACATGAGGGCTTTTGTCACTTGTGGGGTTGCTCCAGCACATTGAATGGCACGTCCTCCCTCTCCCCCCCTTCTTTCTGCCCCACATGATCTATGTGTCAGCATACTTGCGGTTAGCGGGAAAGACTAATGGGGCTTCCTGTTCCATGTTATCCAATCAGCTTGGGCAGCTTTGCCAGGGGCAGTGCCAGGACAAGATCATTCAGTGCCCAGGGCAAAGATGCCAAATTGTGCCCCCCCTTCATTATGTGCATGCTTATGAGAAGGAGGGGAAGAGAGAGCCCAGCCTCCTCCTGGCTCTCTCCTCCTCTCCTTGCCACTACCAGTACAGGGCTGACAGAAGTAGTGATGCCTTTACTACTCCTCTCTGCCTTATAGTAGATGAAACTTGCGGCACTCCTATCCCTACAATACATGCTGCACCCAGGGCAGCCACCCTTCTACCCACCCCTTGTCCCTGGCCTGGTCAAAGGGTTCTCGCTTGCTCCTCCCCCAGATTGTACTGTGAGGTGAAGTTGCAGATGTTATGTGATCGAAGTATAAAAAAAGAGAAAAGGGTATTTGGGGGCACTTATTTGAATCTGTCCTATATACAGTGCATCCAGAAAACATTCACAGTGCTTCACTTTTTCCACATTTTGTGGTTCTGTTACAGCCTTATTCTAAAATGGATTAAATTTATTTTTCCTCAAAATTCTACAAACAATACCCCATTATAACAACCCAAAATAAGTTTGCTTGAAATCTTTAAAAATGTATTAGAAATAGAAAAAAAAAAAAAAAACAACACATGTACATAAGCATTCACAACCCTTGCCAAGACACTCAAAATTGAGCTCAGTTGCATCCTGTTCCCACTGATCATCCTTGAGATGTTTCTACAACTTGACTGGAGTCCACATGTGGTAAATTCAGTTGATTGGACATGATTTGAAAAGGCACACACCTCTCTATATAAGGCCCCACAGTTAACAGTGCATGTCAGAGCACAAACCAAGGCATGAAGTCCAAGGGATTGTCTGTATACCTCCAAGACAGGATTGTATGAAGGCACACATCTGGGGAAGGGTACAGAAACATTTCTACAGCATTGAAGGTCCCAGTAAGCACAGTGGCCTCCATTATCTGTAAATAAAAGAGGTTTTAAACCACCAGGACTCTTCATAGAGCCGGCTGCCTGGCTGAACTGAGCGATTGGGGGAGAAGGGCTTTAGTCAGGGAGGTGACCAAGAACCCGATGGCCACTCTAACAGAGCTCCAGCATCTCTATGGAGAGAGGAGAACCTTCCAGAAGAACAACCATCTCTGCAGTACTCCACCAATCAGGCCTGTATGGTAGAGTGGCCAGACGGAAGCCACTCCACAGTAAAAGACACATGACAGCCCATCTGGAATTTGCCAAAAGGCACCTGAAGGACTCTCAGACCATAGGAAACAAAATTCTCTGGTCTGATGAAACAAAGATTGAACTCTTTGGTCTGAATGGCAAACGTCATGTCTGGAGGAAACCAGGCACTGCTCATCACCTTGCCAATACCATCACTACAGTGAAGCATGGTGGTAGCGGCATCATGCTGTGGGGATTCTTTTAGTGGCAGGAACTGGGAGACTAGTCAGGGTTGAGGGAAAGATGAATGCGGCAATGTACAAAGACTTCTTTTATGAAAACCTGCTCAAGAGCACTCTGGACCTCAGACTGGGGTGAAGGTTCATCTTCCAACAGGAAAAGGACCCTAAATATGCAGCCAAGATAATAAAGGAGTGGCTACGGGACAACTCTGTGAATGTCCTTGAGTGGCCCAGCCAGTGACCAGACTTGAACCTGATTGAACATCTCTGGAGAGATCTGAAAATGGCTGTGCATCCAACCTTATGGAGCTTGAGAGGTCCTGCAAAGAAGAATGGGGGAACTGCAAAAAAAATAGGTGTGCCAAGCTTGAAGTATCATACTTAAAAATACTTGAAGCTGTATTGGTGCCAAAGGTGCTTCAATAAATTATTGAGCAAAGGATGTGAATACTTATGTACATGGGATTTTTTTGTTTGTTTTGTATTTTTTAATAAATGTGCAAATATTTCAAACACATGTCTTTCATGTTGTCAGTATGGGGTATTGTTTGTGGAATTTTGAGGAAAATAATGAATTGAATCCATTTTGGAATACGGCTGTAACATAACAAAATGTGGAAAAAAGTCCTGTGAATACTTTCAGGATGCACTGTATGCTTTATTATATTGCATTTAATAATGATCCATGTGTGTTTGGTATTATGGGTTTAATGACACTTAAGGTTTAACTTGAAACATTTTATAATTTAAGCACAGCAGTAGTGCAGTGGCATCTAACAGTGCATTTGGTCAGTGATGTCATGAAGGATAAGGGACAGTACAATGTGTTTGCTGTGGCCAATCACAGCGGATCACATGACAATTGTAAACAATGGATGGCTTCCTTTCATGCTATCCATTGTATACAATTGTGTTGCTAGTTGTGATTGGATACAGTGATCACATGGTACAGACAGGGCCAATTACAGCCCATCTGTGCCATGTGATTAGCTTTGACCAATCACAGCTAATCACAACAAAAGATATTGAATTATTCCATTTCATTTAGTAAAAATGGTTGCTTATACCAATAAAATTCACTGGTATAAGGAATCATACTCTGTACAAAAAAAAAGAAAAAGAAATCCTGATCATTTCTCCAGAGTAGTACAGTGTTACTATAGTAAATTAATTAATGTTCACAATTTTTTATTTCTTTTAACATACTGTCACCAGTCAGTGTACCTGATCACCACCACACCAGTTATATGATGACGCTGCACTGCACTGGGGACACTATGTAAAAAAAAAAAAAAAATTGTGAAAATTTGGCGGTATATGTACTGTTCTGGTGTTTTTAGGCCTCAAGAAATGAGATGGCCCAAATCATGGGTGTCAAAAATGGGTGTCAGTACAACAGGATTGATCAATTTTCAGATATATACTGTATACTATAGTTTGTGAACTCTATAACTTTCCTACAGACTAAATAATATACCATGATTTGGGTTATTTTCAGCAAGGAAATGTAGCATGAAAAAATATTTTTTTATTTGCAAAATTTTACAACAGAAACAAAGAAAAACGTTTTTTTTTTTTCAACATTTTCAGTCTGCTTTTGTTAATTTAGCAAAAAAAAAAACAGTGGTGATTGAATACCAAAAGAAAGCTCAATTTGTGGGACAAAAATGATAAAAATTTCTTATGGGTACAGTTTTGCATGACAGCGCAATTGTCATTCAAAGTGTGAGAGCACTGAAAACTGAAAATTGGCCCTGGCAGGAAGGGGGTAAATGTGGGGGTAAAAGTGCCCGGTATTAAAGCACTTAAAGTAATTTTCCCATTTTTTAATGTTTCACTTTAAGCATTTTTAAATCACTGCACCACACCCAATGGTTTTATAAATTTCTTTCTTCGCTTTGTTACATTCCCCCTGGTATAGTGTCCAGCCCCCTATGCCAGTTGTTTGACTATTTCTTGCCAGTTAGTCTAGAAAATGGCCATTATTGATTTCTAAGATGCGTATACAATTATATATCTTTTTCTACAGTCTAATCTAAAGGTCTGCTGTACTGCAAATGCCCTCATCATTTATGCTTATGGTGGCTTCTGACGTCTGATGCAGTATTAGTCAGAAGCAATATAAGTAGAGGTGAATAGTGATATTATGGGTAAGTATTTTTATTTTCCACCCAAATATAAATCATAACTTGAGTGAATTTGTCTTTTAATTCTAAAATTTATTATTTTTTTATTTTTTTTTAGGAAATTGTATTTTCTGTTTTCTTCAGGTCTGGGGTTATCTCCCTGGGTGAGGGAGATGTATGATTCCTGGTGTTATAGTCTGACAGCAGAAATGAAAGGGAGTCCTTTTTACTTGTGGGAACATCGACTACTGAGGCCAGTTCTTTGGATGCTCACAGTCTATCTTGTGCCATCTGCATCCCTTCTACTATTAGCCAACCCATCAGGTAAGAGTTTTCTTTATGACATTTATCTGTCTGTGATTATTCTGAAATGTTACTGAGATCAAAATCAGCAGATCTATCCACATTTCTTCATATATTTTTTAGAAACACTCCTTCTGTAAAACTTCATAGTTATCAATTAATCGTAAAAGTGGAACTTTTTTCTATGTGGCTTTAAAAAGACTGAAAAAAATTGGATTTTTTTTTTTTTTTTGTAGTTTTAGATGTAGAACCTTATAAGGTTTTTTTTTTTTATACTTTTCTGTGTTTCCACTTGTGAAAATCTTTCCTTACTTTCGGCTGAGTAAAAAGTAAGGAGAAATCCCTTTGTTGACAATATGTAGCAGAGCAAGAAGGCAGAAATCTCTCACTGAGAACATATAGAACACGCTGAGATCAATAAAAGTAGAAAATATCATATCATTTGTTCTACAAAAATAACATAATTTCATAGTTAAAATAAGAGAATAGGGAAGGAGAAACACACACTAAATAAGTAGAAAAAACACATAACACACAACTATATATATGTATATATATATATATATATATATATATATATATATATATATATACACATATACATATATATATACAGTATATATGTATATATATATATATATATATATATATATATATATATATATATATGTATATAAAAGTAAGGTATGCAAAGAGTCACATATTCAGTGGCAATAGAAGGTTAAGGCTACTATAATAAATAATCAAAAATAAATGGGGAGACAGTAAAAACTGTATAACCACACCTAGCGCCACAAAATGAAATACAATATCTGAATTTAAAAATGTATAAATAAGGTTAAACGTCAGCGGCCACTATCGATATAAAATATTAAACCAAACCAAAGGTGCTGAAGAATTAATTAATTACACCTGCACTAGCAGTGCACAGCACAGCGGTAGTCTGTGCATTTAAACAGATGTCCGAATGACAAATAAACAGTTCACATAAAAAGTCCACCGCTTGATCAATAATATTCATGGATTGGTGACACCGCTATGTTGTCTGGAGGAAATCAGGCTAATCCAAGCTTGTGACCCTTTCACCATACCACGTGAGTTCCTCTCCCCTTCAGAAAAAAAAAAAAACTTAGCAGATTGGCATATAAATTAAGCCTTGTACAGAGCTTTGAATGATGACCCGATATCCCACACCTCCATCAGTTAGCGAATGCTGGATGGATTCCAGATATGACTCCAGATAGGAGAAGAGGATGGGTTCAATGTTCTGGAAATTGATGGTTGCCAAAATTCTCTTTTAAGAGCCGTACTCATTCTCCACCCAAACAGCCAGGGCTGTCTTTAACGCAGGGCATAAGGGGCAGCTGCCCCGGGCCCAGTCATTGTTGTGGGGCCCAAAGAAGCTGCCTCTTGAGCCTGCACTGCCTGCAAATATTTGATAAGTGCATTTGGGAGGACCCAAGAAAATGTTTGCCCAGGGTCCAATCAATATTAAAGACGGACCTGCAAACAGTTATTATCCCTCCTCCGTGAGTGTACTCTTTGGATGTGGTGTCTGCATTAGGCTTTCTCAGGCTATTTTCCTTTTATTTTCACCTGGTGATCTTGCCAGCAATACACTTCCTCCAGGAGGACTGGAGTTGAGAAACACTGATCTCCACTATCCCCAGCTCTCTGAGCACTACAGAACACCTCCCCTACATTTTGGAGATGAAGGGGGGCATGCTCTGTAATTATGTCATAGGATAATGGTGCTGCTCTTCAATAGGGAGTAAGTGTTGTCACTGGGGAAGGGCAGGAAGTGTATTGCTGGCAAGATCACCAGGCACCATAATGGTACATATATCCATAGTATAACATTGAGTAAAGTTCAGGGGCTGCTGAAAAAAAGCCCACATGCTCAAAAAAAGACAGACAATTTAAAAAAAAAAAAAAACAATAAAAAAACAAAAGTATTTCCTTTCTGCTATAAACACACCTGATAAAAAAAATGAAAAAAAAACATATTTCTTCATAAATTTAGGCCAATTTATATTCTGCTACATGTTTTTGGTAAAATAAACCCCCCAATAAGCGTATATTGATTGGTTTACGCAAAGGTTATAGCGTCTAAAAACTGTGGGATATATACTGGAATTTGTATTTATTTATTTATTTTTATACTAGTAATGGTGGCAATCAGTGACTTAGAGTGGTACTGTGATATTGTGGCGGCGAATCGGACACTAACTGACACTTTTGACACTTTGCGGGAACCAGTGACACTAAAATACATTGTATTAATGACACTGGCTGGGAAGAGGTTAAACATCTAGGGCAATCAAAGGGTTAAATGTGTGCCTAGCCAGTGTTTGTGTTTGCTATGTCTGCTGCTTTTACTAGGGGAAGAGATGGATTTGAGTCCCTGCTTAGCAGGAACACAGAATCTATCCCTTCCCCCCGGTCAGAACAGACTCCTGCCTTATTTATATAGGCAGAGCTCCATTCTGAGTCTGCCAGACAATCAGCGGGTGCCGGCCGCCATTGAGTGCCCGGCACCTACAGATTGGCTTCTGCTGTGAACTATCACAGCTACTTTACATAGTTAGTTTGGGCCAATCTGGCCCAAAACGAACGTCCCTAATCGGTCAGCCCGCTGGATGTGCGGTGGTGCTGTTTGTGCCGTGGCTTTGGCTGCGTGCAGCGTGCAGAGCTGTGCCGGTCGCTGTGGGCGATGTGTTCTGGAAGTGAATTCAAGGCCGGCTCGGATTGGCCGAGTCAGAGAGGTGGGCTGATGATGTTACTACCTCTGGCTCGGCCGGTCCGAGCTGGCTTTGGGTTTGTTTTTGGAGTGCATCGCTCGTGGTGGTTGGCTCGGCGCGGTGTGCTGTGGGTGGCCAGGGCTGCGGTGCTCGCGATGTTGCCGCACATCCAGCGGGCTGACAGATTTGCTCTGATGCAAACAAAAGCTCATTTAAAGTGAAGCTCCACACAAAAGGGGAAGCTCCGCTTGTTTGCTTCCTCCTTCCCTCCGTTGCCACCTTTCAGGGGGGGGGGAGGGAGGAGCCGATACCTGTCAAAGCCAAGTACCCGCTCCCACTTCCGTTTAAGATTTCTGCAATCGTCGTGCGGCAATCTACAAAATTTCTTACTTTTGTTTCCCCCAGGCTGGAACTCTTTATCCCTTTCCCTTTAGCCCTTGTCCAGAGAAGGGCAACTAAACTAATTAGGGGATTGGAGGACCTTAATTATGAAGAGCGTCTGCAATCGCTTGATTTATTCTCCCTGGAGAAGAGAAGCCTGAGAGGGGACATGATAGCAATTTATCAATATCTCAACGGTGATCTCAGCATAGAAAAAAAGCTACTCAGTCACAGGGATTGCATGAGGACTCGAGGGCATACAATGCGATTAGAGGAGAAGCGTTTTAACCTCAGGCAACGCAGGGGGTTCTTTACTGTTAGGGCTACAAGATTGTGGAATTCTCTACCACAAGAGGTGGTTTCTGCGGGTAGTATGGTGGCTTTCAAAAGACTCTTAGACGTACATCTCAAGGATCAGAACATTCAGGGGTATGAGAGATGATTACGGCCACACACACCTACACAGGTTGAACTGGATGGACTGTTGTCTTTATTCAACCTCACCTACTATGTAACTATGTAACTATGTAACAGCAGAAGCAGTGTGCGTGCATCCCTCTGCAGGCAGGAATGCGGGATCATGTATATATACGTGATCCTGCACACATTGCTATAGGGGGGTTAGCAAGTGGATATAAAATGCGCTACTTATCTATCAAAAAGTGTTTTACAGTGTTAAACCTTTAAACCAATTTCTAAATTGCTGCATTTGTAAATTCCAAGAGCCAATATAAAGGAATTGTAGTGGTAAAAAAGGCTTACCCTTCCTTCCTGGCATGTCATTGGAACATAAAATAGGTAGAATCTCCCAAGCAAGCACCAATACATAGCAATCCCCCAATTTCTAAAAACAAAAAAAACAGCTTTAAAAGCATAGAATCATGGTAAACAGGATTGCAGGGAATTAAGGAACATATGTTGCATATGTATACACAGCTTTATATATTTTACTAAGCTTAGTCAACATTTAACATTCAAGTAAATCAGCCCCTCTGCCAGAAACAGGTTCAATATTATTTGTTACTGGCAAGCAACATGACATTATATCTTGCAGGCTAGGATCCGTTCAGGAAGAGGGATGGACATGCAATGACACAGTAAACCTAATTGTTCAGCATTCACAGGCGCTGACAAAGATCCATTTTCTTTCTATACTTTCTGATACTTTGTACCCCCAAAGCATACATTTCCTCACAGTCATTCTTAGGAATATTTCAAGAAATATAACCATGACATATTTACAACGTTATTTAGGCACAATTGAGGTTTTGACAGCGTTTTCTAAAATAAAGTCACATTTAACAAAGGTGTGGTCTCAGAGTTCTAGGATAGGGGATGCTTGTGCATTACCCATTTTAATGATTGACAAGCCAGAAAATCTGAGTGAGACCGCATAATAAGGATAGTTATGTATAAATATACTAATAAAATAGCACAACATTTCTATACTGCCAAATAACAAGCCATTAGCAGTGTAAGTTACAGAGGAACTAAGCACTCTGCCAAGAATGTAAAATGATGACAAGGAGAAGATGAAAAGACAAATGTTAAAGTCATAAATGGTTTAGAAAATGCACAGGAACAAGAGCTGCCTAATGCAATCACTAAAAGACCTGTCATAGATTTATTTTGTAAGCAAATTTTTAGTTTGATCGTTTTTTGGAATTTCTAAAGTAATCTTTAGTATAGGGGTTCTTAACATTTTTATGATTACAGAACCCCAAAGGATTGTCCAATATGACCCCATATTTCCCTCACCAGACTTCTAAATCCTCATCGGTTTTAAAGCGATTCTAAAGGCAGAACGTTTTTTTTATCGTCATGCATTCTATGAATTAGGTTAAAAAAACCTTCTGTGTGCAACAGCCCCCCTCAGCCTCCTTAATACTTACCTGAGCCCATCTCAATCCAGCGATGCCGCACAAGAGAATCGGCTGTCCGAGGCTCTCCCTCCTCATTGGCTAATTCAATGGCGCCCACTGTTGTCAAGCAAAGTCAGTGAGCTAAAGAGGTGATAGAGGTGGCGGGGGCGATTGGACACACAGAGCAGTGGCTCAGCTCAGATGCCCCCATAGCAAGCTGTTTGCTGTGGGGCCACTCAGCAGGAGGGAGGGGCCAGAAGCGCCATGATGGATTCGAGAAGAGGAGGATCCAGGCTGCTCTGGGCAAATCCACTGCACAAAGCAGGTAAATATAACATATTTATACTATAAATAACATATTTGTTATTTTTAACCACTTCCCCCAAATTTTTGTATGTCCTTAGGTTTCAGTGGGTATACAGAGATGATGTCTGCACCTACAGGCATCATCCCAGTATCATTTTTTGCAGCTGGCGATTTTCTTCTAGGCAGAAGTGATCTGAGTGGCTAATTAGCCACGCAATCACTTCTGCGGATGGCAAAAAGGGGTCCCACCCCCCTCCCGCTGCCACCACCACCTCTCCCGAGTTCTCCAGGCCTATCGCGGAGGCCCGGGAATGATTTGGCTGACTGCGATGGCTGCCCTGTACAGAGAGAGAGGAACTGATGTCATTACCTTCTCTCTGTAACCCTGGAAACCAGGAGCGACGAGTACTTTGTCACTTCCGGTTCCGCCCTTTGTTTACCTGGCCACCAGAGGCCAAAGAAGCAGCCGATCGGACCGATCTTGGTCTGATTGGCTGCATAGGGGGCCAGAGGAGAGATTTGGGGTCTAATAGCCCAAATCCAAACTCTCTCCATAAAGAGGACCTGTCATGCTCCATGCTGTCACAAGGGGTGTTGTTCATCCCTTGTGATAGCAATAAAGTTAGTACAAAAAAAAATGAAAAAAAAAATTTGTATAAAAAATAAATAAATAAATAAATAATAAAAACATTTTAAGCGTCGCTGTCCCACCATGCTTACGCTCAAATGCAAACACATACGTTACTCCCGCACACATATGTACACAGTGCTAGCACCACACATGTGAGGTATTATCGTGAACGTCAAAGGTATAATTCTAGTACCAGACCTCCCTTGCAACCCTAAACTGATAATCTGTAAAGGCATTTAAAGTGTCACCTATAGAGAATTTTAAGCAACTTAGTTTGCTGCCATACCACGGGCAGCCGCAATTTTAAAGCGTGATATGTTAGGTATCAATTTACTCAGCCTATCTTCATCTTTCACAATATACAAAAAAGTAGGCTAACTTTAGTGTTTTGGTTTTTTTTTAGTTCATAAAAGTGTTATTTTTTTTTTTTTTTAAATTGCATTTGAAAAAACGCTGCGCAAATACTTGTGACATAACAAATTGCAACACCCACCATTTTATTCTATAGGGTCTCTGCTAAAAAAAATATAATGTTTGGGGGTTCTAAGTAATTTTCTAGCAAAAAAAAGTAGGAGCGAAGTGTCAGAAAAGGCTTGGAAAGGAGGTAGTTATAACAAAAAAAACTACTTTAGTATCACTTTAAGTACCAGAATAAGTAAGAAATTGAGGTACAGTTGATGACAATGTTATTCGCATGTTATTGAATGGACACACGGAGCTGCAGCTCGGCTCAGGTGCCCCCATAGCAAGCTGCTTGCTGTGGGGGCACTCGACAGGAGGGAGGAGCCAGGAGCACAGAAGAAGGACCCAAGAAGAGGAGAATCCGGGCTGTCCCATGCAAATCCATTGCACAAAGCTGGTAAGTATAACATGTTTAATATTTGAAAAAAACAAGAGACTTTACAATCATTTGAAGTTTTTTTGAGACTGCATTGTATGCTCAAAGTCGATACAAAAGATAAAGTAACAGCTGTGGACTTCCTTGCATGGTAAAAAAAAAAAAAGTTGAAGGGCATATTTTTCTTAAAGAATAGTTTTACTTTCCCAAAAAGTAGACTAGCCTCCCCCTCCTCATGATAAATTTACTTTAGCTTATTCACTCCAGATGCACATACTTTCTTGGCTGATGTCCATAGCCTGCATGGGCCGAATGTCGGGCGGCATCGGCTGGTTCAATAGAAATTGTAGTACTGACTGCAGTGGGTTCGGCAGAAGCCGGCTGTTCGATCGACTTCTTTTGAAGGAGCATGACTGAAAAAGGTCTGCCAAATTGCATCGGATCAGCGATCTCAGCCAATGGCTAAAAGGGTTAACTGGAGTGTTCTGGTGGGCAGCTGTCCCCCTGTCAGAACACAATAGAACAGCAGGGGAGATCGCTGTACTAACGCTGAATAGTTAGTGCAGCAGCTTCTCCTGAGCTGTCAGTTTTTTTTTTCATTAGCTCTGTTGGGTTGAACAAAAAAAAAAAAAAAATGGCTAGTGTGTACTAGCCTTAAGCGTTCAGGCTAAATCCATATGAGACTGGCACATGACTCTTTGACCCTTTACTTGGAATTATTATTACCATAAAAAGTAAGTGGGTCCATATGACATGAAGCATCTAGCATTTTCAGAAGAAGATCAACACACCCTGTTTCCCCCATAAAAGATTCCCTTTAAAATTGTAGGAAAAACAGGTAAGGTGTAAAACAAATATTTTCTTTTCATTGGATATAGACAAACAAAGACATGGAATATATTACAATTAACAAAGTTTTGCAATGTTGATAGTTCAAAGTAAACCTCTTGTGCACCTATCCAAATGTGACTAGTTTTAAGGAGATAAGAAAATGGATAAAAATGTTCATTTTCTTTCTCACCCTTGGGAGCAATGTGATAACTGATTTCAATTTATGATAAGATCAGAGAGGTAGATGATTTGTCATTGGAGAAGAAGGTTAACGAAATGTCAAACATCAATCGGTGAAGTATACAACCTCCTCTTGAATTATTTTCTTCCCACTGAGAGAAAAGAAAGCATTTATTATTTTTTCATCTAGTTTTATTCACCAGGAACATCGCTAAACTCTTTCTTATGTCCCTGCTCCTTTGCTCTACTTTTCGATATGTGCCTATTGTGCAACAGTTGCCTGTGATTGTATTCCTTCCATTAGTCCAATATATGTTACAGTATATGCTTTCTTTATTTGGAAATGTAGAGTATACCCCTGTCTACTTCCAACCTATTCTCTGTAAAGGGGAATTCTTACTTATATCATTTTGCTTTTAAACAATATGAAAGTGGAAAGATATCCATATTGTTATACCATATATACGGTATATATATATATATATATATATATATATATATATATATATATATATCATATATATATGAAGCTGCGATGACATTAAAATTACTTACTTTCCAAGGATTGAACCTTTATTTTTTATCTGGTGTCTTGGAAGCCATTTTGGTCAGCTCTCTATGTTCGTAGCATACATAACGGAAAATTGAATACTCACCTTTCCGTAATTTTCCTTTCCTGGTGCCTATCCATGGCAGCATGCATACATATGGTGGTTGCTCTGCTCTCACCCAACCCACAGGACCTCCTTAAGTAATAACTGCCCCCCCCCCCCCCTACGCCATTCTTGTAACTAGACTCAAAAATGCAGATTACGTAAAGGGAGGGCGTATGCTGCCATGGATAGGCACCAGGAAAGGAAAATTATGGAAAGGTGAGTATTCAATTTTCCGTTTTCCTGGTGCCTCCATGGCAGCATACATATGGTAAATAACTCACTCATAGGGAGGGATACTGCACATAAATATAGTTTATTAGGATTCACAAAACTGCCAATTGCAGCGCTTTCTTCCCAAAATCACGGGAAGTTAGAGCAGCTGGATTAAATGAGGACCAACTGGCTGCACGACAAATTGTTTCCGGAGAGACATGTGCTAGCGCAGCCTCACGCGTAGAGTGAGCATTGATTGCTTTAGGCACTGGAAGACCGCTAGTCCGATAAGCCCTTTGAATCAGACGTACGATCCAGCTTGCGATAGTTCTTTTTGATGCTGCCAAGCCCTTTCTACCTCCGTTTGGAATGATAAATAGGCGTTGCTCCCTACGAAAAGATTGCGTTAAATCAATGTACCGACATAGAGTTCTTGCAACATCCAGTTCATGCAACTTTGATGTAGCTGGATCTTCTTCAAAGGCTGGGAGAACCCATTCCTGATTAAAGTGGTAGGTAGTTGGCACTTTAGGTATGAATTGATGGATTGGTCGTAGGACGACCCTACCTGGGAAGAACGTAATATACGGATCTTGAGCACCCAAGGCTTGAATTTCAGAAACCCTACTGCCTGAAGTGACAGCTACGAGGAAAATTGCTTTAAGAGTAACATCCTCCAAAGAACAGTCCTCAGTAGGAGCAAATGGCGGTGCTGCTAGGGTATCCAGCACCAAGGGTAAATCCCACTTTGGGTACAATGTTTTTCTAGGTGATCTTAACCTCAGTACTGCCTTCATAAACCGCTCTATCAGAGGATGTAAGGCCCATCTGATGTCTGTCAGAGCTGATAAGGCTGAAACTTGCACTTTAACGGTATTGAGCCCCAAACCTACATCCAGACCTTTCTGTAGAAACAGTAGAATGTCCTGCACAGCTGGCTTCAATGGATTAAACTTGTTGGATTCGGCAACTTCTGAAAACTTCTGCCATACTCTGTAGTAGGAGCTATTAGTGGACGATTTTCTGGCTTGGAGCAACGTCTGGGTTACCTCATGAGAGCAACCTAACTCCAACCTCTTCCTTTCAAATTCCAGGCCCTCAGATCCAGGATTTTTGAATGTGGGTGGATGTAGTCCCCCTGCAACAGGAGACCGGGAATCTTCGGAAGGACTAGGGGGTTGCAAACAGACAGCTGGGTCAACAGCGTGAACCAAGGCCTTTTCGGCCAATAGGGAATCACCGCCAGGATGGTCACCTCCTCCCCTGTTAGGCGTTGAAGGAATCTGAGAATTAGAGGGGTAGGAGGGAACGCATACCCGACTCTGAAGGACCACGGTTGAACTAAGGCATCTACTCCTGCTGAATTCTGGGCAGGGTATCTTGTGAAAAAACGAGGTGCTTTGGCATTCTTGGGGGATGCAAATAGGTCCCACTGAGGACTGCCCCAGTGTTGACAGATCCACCGAAACACACAGTTGTCCAGGGACCACTCGTTGTTGTTGATGAATTCCCTGGACAGGAGATCCACCAAATGATTCTGGGAGGCTGGCAGATACGCTGCTCGGAGGTTTACAAGGTTCTCCTCGGCCCATGTTAAGATCGGGGGCCACTTTGTGTGACAATGACCTGCTGTGGGTCCCCCCTTGGTTCTGGACGTAGGCTACCGCCGCCCTGTTGTCCATACGTAACAGGAGGGAGTTGCCCGCGAGATGAGGTGCCAAGTGCGATATAGCTTCCCAGGCTGCCCTCAGCTCCAGAATGTTTGATACTACATCCTCCGAGTCAAACTGCCATCTTCCTTGGATCAACTGGTTCCTGAAGTGTGCCCCCCAGCCCAACCGACTTGCATCGGTTGTAAGCGTGATCCATGAGATGGGGCCAAGATGGCAATGATTTTGAAGGTTGGGCAGCTTCGTCCACCACCATAGGCTGGACTTCATTGATACCGTGATCAGCACCTCCTGGGAAAGGGACCTCCTTCTCCACTGGGATAGAAACCCCTGTTGAAAAGCACGGAGATGCCAGCGGGCCCACTTTACCATCAGGATACATGAGGAAAAGGTTCCGAGGAGACTCAGACATTCCAATGCCGACATGGCTTTGCTCGCCAGGGCCTTCTTCACCTTCCCTGTGATTATAGGAGTCTTCTCGGGTGGCAGTAACACTGCCATCCTCTGTGTGTCGAACAGTGCCCCTAAGTATATCATCTTTTGGGCTGGAGTAAGCTGGCTCTTCGAGTGATTGATTAGCCATCCGTACCTCATCAGTGTGTCCAAGACGTGTTGAACATGGATCTTTAGGAGTTCTTTGTCCTGCGACAGGATGAGAATGTCGTCTAGATAATGTAAGACATGGACCCCCTTCTCCCAGAGGGGTGCCAGCATTGCCACCAACACTTTGGTGAAGGTTCTGGGGGCTGTGGATATGCCGAAAGGCAAACACTGGAACTGTAGGTGAAGTTCCCCTATCTTGAACCTTAGGAACGACTGGAAGTCGTGAAGTATTGGTATATGCAGATACGCATCCTGAAGGTCTATAGAGACCATCCAGTCGCCTGGTTGCACAGTTAGGATGACCGTGTTTAGGGATTCCATCTTGAACCGCTCGAGGCGGATAAACTTGTTCAACCACTTCAGATCTAGACAGAGGTAAGGCGGCGGGCGCGAAGCGCCCCAGGGGCTCCAGAGGGGCTTGCTAGCGATCCTGCACCCCAGCGCACCACATGAGGACAGACTGTAAGTAGGACAGGCTAAATTGAATGCAGGAGGCATCAATGTACCGGGGCAGCCCCCAAACCAGAGGGGGGGGGGTTCCCGGGAGGAGCATGGCTGAACTAGACTCCTTACCTGGAAAAACATCCACAGAAAAACAGGCTCCCAGCCTTGTTGGCGCTTTTAGCAGCCTAAGACCTGGGACTCCATCCTACAGGGGAACATGACCCTGTAATGGTAACACCATGTGAAGGTGTAGTAAGGGCTGATCGTGATTCTGCAGGCTTGAGGACAGAAAAAAGAATGGCGTTGGGGGGGGGGCAGTTCTTACTTTTGTAGAGATGAGGAGGTCCTGTGGGTTGGGTGAGGGCGGAGCAACCACCATATGTATGTATGCTGCCATGGAGGCACCAGGAAAGTGCCCTCCCAGTTAGGCTGCTAGGTCAATTTAGTTTTTGGCTCCTGCTGTAGCCAGAAAAGCAATAATTGTTTGGTTTGGTCTGTTCAGGGCTTCACAGGCTTGGAGTTTGTTTGGTTCCCGCTGCCTCTAGAAAGAAGTTTCTTGAGTTTAGGGAGGAAGAATTCAAATGACCTGTCTGAATATTGAGCAGGGCCTAGCCAATCCCTGGGGAGGTGTGCCTAGTTGGTGGCTGGGATGCTGTTAAATAGTCAGGAGCCCTGAGAAGATTGTATTTTCTCCCTCCTGAGGGAATGGATTAGTGAGCTGAGAGGGTGAGGGGGCTGCTTGCCCTTTGCCACCCTGGGGCTGAATGCTGGATTACTTTACAAAAGGCTGCACATATGGACTGATTCTGTTCCAGGATTCTGTAAGTAGAGCCTCCTTTTTGTGCCGAACCTTAAATCTACTTCATGGTCCGAAGCTGTGAACCTATAGATTGTTCCGGTGTAGCTATACCTGTCCTACAATCTATCTCACGGTTTCCAGCTATAATTGAAAAGACTGTGTCTCCACTGTTTAGAGAGAGTTGTCCTCTACAGAAATGTCCTCAAGCATTTTTTGAGTATCCTACATCACCCAGTACTACTTCCCCAGTTCCTAAAATCTAAAAATACAGAAAAAGACAAACCCCTAGACCTCATGTGTCAAACACAAGGCCCACGGGCCAACCAGGACATTTTAATGTGGCCCTCACTCCTCTCCCGCAACTGTAGCACCCCCTTGTCTCCACTCTCACCTTGTCTCAGCAGGCAGCAGCAGAGAGGGGGACAGAACTCCTCCAGATCCTGCGTTTCTGGGTGCAGCCGCAGAGAGGCTCATCTCTGCCTCCCCTCTCTCAGGAGTCAGCAGCAGATAGAAGGGCAGAATTCCTCCTACAGATCCTGTACCTCTTGGTGCAGCCATAACACCATCTCATAATATAGTATATAGTATTCAGCAGTCTCTAGCAGCTGACCCCACCCCTCCTCTCCTGTCCTCCTCCTGACCCTGCACTTTATGCTTCCCAGCAACTCACCCAGCTTCTTCCTGGCAGCAGCACAAGGTAAGGGGGTGCACTGTGATGTAAAGAAGGGTGGGGAATTATTGACTTCTGATGATGGGGGCTCTTGACAGCTAATTTAAGGGGGGTGAGGTGCTCTGGACATCTAGTCTTACAGATACAACGGGCCCTATGAGGGCAACCACGATGCTTATGCAGCCTGCGATTACATTGAGTTTGATACCTCTGCCCTAGACTGTTCAATGAAGCTGAAGGAATGTATTCTTGCTGTGTGCCTGGCTGCCTCTGCACTGTTGGGGAAAATAACCTGTTACACATGATATATTCTGATGTATGCATTCTTGGATGGGGATGAAAGGCTCATTTAGGCTTAATGATAACATTAAAAAAACTGATTCACGAGGATTGCCACTTTTGTTTTTTAATACTGAAGTTTTTAAATAGGGGATTTGGTAAATGTATAGGTAAATTAGAAATTCTCTTTAATTTATAGCTTAGAATTGCATTCATTTGCATGTTCTCCTTTCCAAATTTATTTTTGGTATCTATTACATGTACTATTTTAATACTTTTGAAAATAAATTATTCATCGAGGACCAAAAGAAATGGATAACTGTAAGTAATACATGTACACCAATTTAGCAACAATAGACTGGTTGTATTATACAGTACTAGAACTAATAACTGAGTTTTCTTTCCGTTTTTTTGGCAGCTTGTATTCTTTTCAGGCCTTTTTTTATAACTGTATTCTTTATATTCAACAGTGGAACTTCTATCATGTAGTCATATGCTGCATTGTACTATTATTAAATTTATAAAAGTGTTTTGCCAAGTACCCATGGCATTTGTCTAACACCTGCAGTTTTCCTTGAAATTGTTGTGTGTGTTCCAAGCTATAACTATAACTGTGAGAGTTTATGTGGATGCTATGGAGCCTAGGGACAAGGAGCCCCCCAGTGGAGTCTACAAAGGATTTGTAAAATTAAAAAATAAAAAAACCCCAGCTATATTGCATTTTCCTACTTCTCACTCTAAAAAATCAAAATTGGTTAAAAATCCAGGACTGCTTTTTTGTACATTGATCTACTCACCTAGATCAGCTGCTATGGAGTTACTCTTTCTGTGGGCAGGGAGTGGGCTCTGGGTGCAGAGCACTGCGCTCTGAGCCCACCCAGTTGTGTAACAATAGCAAAAGAATGTTTACTATTGCCACACTGATTCTCCTCCTGGCCAATTGAGAAGCAGGTCCTGAGACCTGTTTCCCACTTAGCCAAAGGAGAAGGCATCCTATTGGCAGAGGAGGAGGGAGGAGACGGCCGCCGAGAGGGGACATGGAGGAGACTGAGGGGGAAGCCGTTACCGCCCAGAGGAACAAGGTAAGTGCACTGGCACCTGGGGGGGGGGATAGGGGGTGTTTGCATTAAATCACACCCAGAGAAGTATAGACTTGATGACCTGCCCCGGTTGCACCACAAGTCCCAGCGGGCCCAGAGATTACTCTGAACAAAGAGACACATGCGGCGTTCAATTGCTCAAAGCCATCTGACGAAAGGTTTATTTTCACACAGTTTATATGATGAAATGTCCTGAACAGGAGAACAATGAAAATACAGATAAGTCCCCTTGAAATGTTCCCACAAATATACATTGTATCATGTGTGACTTTCTAAAGAGAGAAGGAACATTAGTTCTGCCTTGTTCCCACCAAAAACCAGCTGTGTCTGGGATCTGTACAGCTATTGTTCTCGGGAAGAACAAGATAAGAACCAATAAAGAACACTGAGGTCTAACTAATAATTCTATCTTGTTCTACATGACACACACACTAATATTTCAATGTTCACAAAATGTCTTCTAAAACTAAGATGGATGAACTCTTGCTCAATTAAACAAAAATGGAAGAACTCTTGCTCAATTCTCTTTCAGGGGGTAATGGACTCTGGAGTGGAGGGGGGTTAGGGGCCAGGTCCGTCTTCTGCCCCCCCCCCCCCCAGACCGATGGAGCACCAGCGGTTATTGGTTTTAACCCCTTCAGCAACTTAGTATGGGGGATGGGAGAGCATATGGGGGGGGGGCAGCACCGGCCCTGGGCAGGTTGCTATGATAGCGGCCTTCAGCTGATCTGCATTGTTGGGTGTGATGTCTCTCATCTTCCTCTTGACAACCTGGGCTTCCATAACACCTCAGCAGTGCCACAGGCTGATCGCCTTCATACCACGCTGCATTGATGCAGTAATTCATGCAAAAGGAGCCTCGACCAAGTATTGAGTGCATACTATACTGAAAATGGACTTACTTTTCACTAAGTCAACATTTCTGTATTAAAAATCCTTTTTTTATTGGTCTTATGTAATATTCTAATTTTCTGAGATACTGAATTTTGGGTTTTCACTAGCTGTAAGCCCTAATCATCAAAATAAAAAGAAAGAAATGCTTGAAATATATCACTCTGTGTGTAACACATCTATATACAGTACTGTATCGCACAAAAGTGAGTACACCCCTCACATTTTTGTAAATATTTTTTTATACCTTTTCATGTGACAACACTGAAGAAATGACACTTTGCTACAATGTAAAGTAGTGAGTGTACAGCTTGTAGAACAGTGTAAATTTGCTGTCCCCTAAAAGTAACTCAACACACAGGCATTAAGGTCTAAACTGCTGTCAACAAAAGCGAGTACACCCCTAAGTGAAAATGTCCAAATTAGGCCCAAATAGCCATTTTTCCTCCCCGGTGTCATGTGACTCGTTAAGTGTTACAAGGTCTCAGGTGTGAATGGGGGGCAGGTGTGTTAAATTTGGTGTTATCGCTCTCACTCTCTCATACTGATCACTGTAAGTTCAACATGGCACCTCATTGCAAAGGATCTAAAAAAAAAAAGAATTGTTGCGGTTTAACAGGACAGGTTCCAGTCAGAACAGGCCTCGCCATGGTCGATCAAAGAAATTGAGTGCATTCGGCGTCATTTTAAGAGGTTGTCTTTGGGAAATAGACAAATAAGTGCTTCTAGCATTGCTGCAGAGGTGGAAGGGGTGAGGGGGGTCAGCCTGTCAGTGTTCAGACCATATGCCACACACTGCATCATATTGATCTGCATTACTGTCATCTCAGAAGGAAGCCTCTTCTAAAGATGATGCACAATAAAGCCCGCAAACAGTTTGCTGAAGACAAGCAAACTAAGGACATGGATTACTGGAACCATAACCTCTGGTCTGATGAGACCAAGTTACATTTATTTGGTGCAGATGGTGTCAAGCGTGTGGTGGCAACCAGGTGACGAGTACAAAGACAAGCGTGTCTGGCCTACAGTCAAGCATGGTGGTGGGAGTGTCATGGTCTGTGGCTGCATGAGTCCTGCCAGCACTGGGGAGCTACAGTTCATTGGGGGAACCATGAATGCCAACATGTACTGTGACATACTGAAGCAGAGCATGATCCCCTCCCTTCAGAGACTGGGCCCCAGGGCAGTATATCAACATGATAACGACTCCAAATACACCTCCAAGACAAACATTGCCTTGCTAAAGAAGCTGAGGGTAAAGGTGATGGACTGGCCAAGCATGTCTCCAGACCTAAACCATATAAAGCATCTGTGGGGCATCCTCAAATGGAAGGTGGAGGAGTGCAAGGTCTCTAACATCAACCAGCTCCGTGATGTCACCATGGAGGGGTGGAAGAAGACTCCAGTGGCAACCTGTGAAGCTCTGGTGAACTCCATGCTCAGGAGGGTTAAGGCAGTCCTGAAAAATAATGGTGGGAACAAAAAATTGACAATTTGGGCCCCAATTTAGACATTTTAACTTAGGGGTGCATTTGCTTTTGTTGCCAGCGGTTTAGACATTAATGGCTGTGTGTTGAGTTATTTTGAGGGGACAGCAAATTTACACTGTTATACAATCTGTACACTCACTACTTTACATTGTAGCGGAAAGTGTCATTTCTTCAGTGTTGTCACATGAAAAGATATAATAAAATATTTACAAAAATGTGAGGGGTGTACTCACTTTTGTGAGATACTGTAAAATAGTTTCACCTTTTGATTTCATTTACTGAAATAAATAAACTTTTTGATGATATTCTAATTTTTATGAGATGCACCTGTATATGTATCTATGCAGTTAAAAATATAGGGTTAGAAATTATTTTAGAAAGATTACTTTTTTTACCAGTATGCTATTATTAACACAACCTTATTTTGTTTGTAGAAACGATATCTGTGATGAGAAGAGAAGAGGCAGGTGAGATTATATTACTACTAAAGTTGTCTAGATAATATTTTACTACTAAACATGAATATAAGTGCTGATTGTAATGTAATTTTTAAAACTACCTGTAATTTACAAACATTAAAGTGTTACTAAGCCCACAACAGTAAAATAGTCTGTATATGCAGTAAAGCAGGCTTACTGTACTGACTGTGGAACCTAAGGGGTTAATCCTCTTAGTTGTGTAAAAACGCTGTTTGATCCTGTCTTCTCGGATCCTTACCTTCTTCCAGAGTCCCCAATATACACTATATTACCAAAAGTATTAGGACAACTGCCTTTAGATGGACATAAACTTTCATGGCATCCCATTCATAGTCCATAGGGCTCAATATGGAGCTGGCCCACCCTTTGCAGCTAAAACAGCTTCAACTCTTCTAGGAAGGTACCGTTTGTTAGAGCCGGCGATCGGCTTTCTGGCGGTAATGACTGATGTGGCTCGGGAGCCGCTTGATTGTTACCCCAGCGAGCAGGACGCCCCCCCTCCCTGCTCGCTGGGGTAACGATCAAGCAGCCCCCGAGCCGCATCAGTCATTACTGCCAGAAAGCCGATCGCCGGCTCTAACAAACGGTACCTCCCTCCCAAACGCCCCACCTCCCAGCGCTCCCATCGCTGTGAGCTCGCACACATAAGAAAACGTATACAGAAAGTCGCGCCGCAAATTAAATTGCTGTTCAAACCACACATGTGAGGTATTGCCACGATCGCCAGAGTGAGAGCAATAATTTAAAAGATTTTTATTGACCATTGTCGCCATTCCACGGGTGTGCACAGTTTTAAACAATAACATGTTGGGTATCTATTTACTCGGCATGACATCATCTTTTACAATATACAAAAAATGGGCTAACTTTACTGTTTAGTTTTTTTTAAAGGCAGTGAAATGTAATTTTTCATAATTTTTCCCAAAAAAAATGGCGTGACAAAAAATACCGCGTGACAAAAAATATTGCAATGACTGCCATTTTATTCTCCAGAGTCTTTGCTAAAAAATATATATAATATATGGGGGCTCTAAGTAGTTTTCTAGCAAAAAATACTGATTTTAACTTGTGAACAAAATGTATCATAAATGGACTCGGCCCTTAAGTGGTTAAGGGGGCACACTGATGGGACACCTGATGTAAGGTGCACTTTGATGAAGACACCTGATGTAAGGGGACACACTGATAGGAATACCTGATGTAAGGTGGCACTGTGATGGCGACACCTGATGTAAAGGGGCACTTTGATGAAGACACTTGATGTAAGGGGGAACTATGATGGGGAGACCTGATGTAAAGAGGCACTCTGATGAGAACACCTAATATAAAGGAGCACTCTGATTGACACACCTGATTTGATGGGCACAAATGATGTAAGGGGCACTCTGATGATGGCACCTAATGTAAGGGGGCCTTCTGTTTTAAGAAAGATGATGTAAGTGGGCACTCTGGCAGGAATGCCTGATTTAAGGGGGCAGTCTGATGGGGACACCTGATATAAGGGGGTACCCTGACGGTGGCAACTGTTTTATGGGGGGACCTAATGTAATGAATCACTCTGGTAGGGGCACCTGATGTAAGGGTGAACACTATTGTAAGACATTTACAGAGTATTACCAGAGTGTGTGGAGAAAACAGTAAGAAGAGCGCAATAGCGTGTGGCTGCACCAGAAAAAGGAAAGTAGAAGCATATAATTTTTCATGGCACAGACTTGAGATTCAGACCTCGGCCATAAGAGAATGTTATTGACTGAACCTCCTTGAATTCTAATTCACTACCCCTGGTCTATGGGAATGTTTGAACATTCTTCCAGAAGCGCATTTGTAAGGTTAGGCACTAATGTAGAGGAGAAGGCCTGGCTCGCAGTCTCCGCTATAATTCATCCCAAAGTTGTTCGGGTTGAGGTCAGGAATCTGTGAAGGCCAGTCAAGTTCCAAACTTGCTCATCCATGTCTTTATGGACCTTGCTTTGTGCACTGGTGCGCAGTCATGTTGGAACAGGAAGGGCCACCCCCAAACTGTTCCCACAAAGTTGGGAGCATGAAATTGTCCAAAATGTCTTGGTATGCTGACACCTTAAGAGTTCTCTTCACTGGAACTAAGGGGCCAAGTCTAACCCCTGAAAAACAACCCCACACCATAATCCACCCTCCACTAAATGGTTTTGACCAGTGCAAAAAGCAAGGTCCATAAAGACATGGATGAGCAAATTTTGGGTGGAGGAACTTGAATGGCCTGCACAGAGTCCTGACCTCAACCCGATAGAAAACCTTTGGGATGAATTAGAGTGAAGACTGTGAGCCAGGCCTTCTCGTCCATAACAGTGCCTGACCTTAAAAATGCACTTCTGGAAGAATGGTCAAACATTCCCATAGACATACTCCTAAACCTTGTGGACAGCCTTCCCAGAAGAGTTGAATCTGTTATAGCTGCAAAGGGTGGGCCAACTCAATATTCAACCCTACGGACTAAGACTGGGATGCCATTAAAGCTCATGTGTGTGTAAAGGCAGGTGTCCCAATACTTTTGGTAATAGAGTGAATCTCCTGATAGTACATAGGCTAGAGGCTAGGGGACAAGCTTCACATGCTCAGTTTAGTGCATTTTGCTAAAGATTTTTTTTTCTTGGGGGGTGCATGCGATCAGCACAGGGCCAATAAGCACTGTCCAGACAGAGGGTCAGGGGTCCTGCGTCCTCATTAGACAATCATGGGAGAATGGAAACTCCTCCTACAAGCTTTAACCAGACACTGATAGAAGTCACAAGATTGCTCTAACTGCTGATGAGAAAAGGTATTTAGAAGTATATATTTACTAAAATTATTGAATTTCCATGTTCTGTGTACTGTGGGAGACCAGATATAGTGCATGCATGGTCCTGGGTTTAGTAACTCTTTAATAGATGTATCTCTTTATTATTGAATTTCCATGTTCTGTGTACTGTGGGAGACCAGATATAGTGCATGCATGGTCCTGGGTTTAGTAACTCTTTAATAGATGTATCTCTTTACAGGGGTAAAATTTTAGAGGATAATAGAGGTCTTTGACATTTTGAAAGTGAAAAATGACACCAGATCTGTACTGGTAATCTAGTAATTTTGTCAATGGCCAAAAGAGCTAGTGCATCCTATATTGTTTGTAAACTAAAATATTCTTCTTTTTTTGCTGCTCAGCATCACACATCTGCGATGTTCAGTGCTGCCTAACTTCATGGTTCCTTGGGATTCACAAGGATAGACCCAAGGCTATAGCCACATTATACCAGCCCACATCTTTATTTATGACACAACTTTGCACCCCTAGACTTTGTAAAGTTATGTAGTAAATACAGATGTGGTCTGGTACACTGCAGCTGCATATTATCTTTACTCTTGCCCTTGGCTTCAGTAATGAAACAGAATCATGTAGACAGCCCACAGCTAATTCCACAACTTCACAACTCTGTTATATCAGTCAAGAAAATCTAAGCGTGCTTTGAATGATTGTATAACATAACTCCATAGGTATGTCTAAAAAGGAATAAACTGCTATATTAAAAGGAAATTCGTAATTTTTACTTGGTCTGAATGTCCATGGACAAATTTTCATGCTTAAAGTGTATGCAAACCCTAACAATGAACTTCTCCTTTTTGCTCCCCTTGGTCTTTTTTTTTTTTTTTTTACAATTTTGTTAAATCTTGATAAGTGCAAAAAAACCTATTGATCGTCAGAAATTCAGAGCTGTGCAGTGACCTCGGAAGACTTCCTGTGTTGTCTCAAAGAGAGATAATACTTTAGATATTTTTACAAAAAGTAAGATATGCATCCCTAAGTTAAAGTGTTACTAAACCCACAACAGTAAAATCAGTTTGTATATGCAGTAAAGCATGCTTGTTATACTCACTGTGAAACCCAAGGGGTTAGTCCTCCACATTGTGTAAAAAGGCTGTTTGATGCTGTCTTCTCTGATACTCCCCTTCTTCCACTGTCCCCTAACCATCTCCTGACAGAACAGAGCCTTTGGAGTCACTCTGCACATGCCAAGTTTGGTGTGTATTGCTAGAGAGTTTTTTTTCCCTTGGGAGGGTGCATGTGATTGGCACAGGGCCAATCAACACTGTTCAGACAGAGGGTTAGGGGTCCTGCAGCCTTATAGGACAGTCAGAGTAGAATGAAAACTCCTCCAACGAGTTTTAACCAGACACCGATAGAAGTTACAGGACTGCTATATACTGCTAATGAGAACTTTATATTTACTAAAATGATTGCATTTCCATGTTCTGTGTACTGTGGGAGACCAGATATAGTGAATGCAGGCTCCAGGGTTTAGTAACACTTTAACTGACTTTCATGACTGCAATATTAACCAAAAAACAAAGGGGTCAAATATTTAAAGATTTTTATTTTATCAGAAGATATCATTTAGATTGGAGTTGTGCAATTTACCACTCTTGCTTGGTCCCTCATGCTGTCACTACAAAAATTTGTTTGTAAATTTGCAATATTAGCACTGGCCTGACACAGCGTCATGAGAACTAGGCCAAGAAACCCTGGATCCATTCCTATTGATTCATGAATGGTTTGCAGTTCTATGTAATATGACCATGGTATGCTGTTTGAGGTAATAAAAGTTGCTGAGTGATGTTTGTCTGATTCTCATTCGTAAGTGGCCAACAGATCCATAGAGTGAGCATTTTATTATGGTCTGAGGCTCATTTGACATCTTTATATTACTTCATTTCAGTGTTAAGGTTATGCAGTTTAAAGCTGATGATATTTTAAAAGTATAGGAAGTACAGATTAGATTGATAGTGGATGCTTTACTTTTAAGTGTATTACAGGAATAACATAATGCAAAAGGTTGGGCAAGGCTTCTAAAAAACAAACCATCTACAAAAACACATTTATGTAGTGATGCAAATTCCAACATTTTCATTGATTATTTTTCCTGCAGAAATACAATTAGTGAATGGAGCAAGCCGCTGCCAGGGAAGAGTTGAAGTTCTATACAATGGAACCTGGGGAACAGTGTGTGATGACGATTGGGACATTGTAGATGCAAACGTGGTTTGTCGACAGCTGGGTTGTGGCCATGCTATATCTGTACCAAACCGCCTCCTTTTTGGTCAAGGCACAGGACCAATTTATCTAGATAATGTGGATTGCAAAGGAAAAGAAACGGCACTAAGCCAGTGCAGAAGCCTTGGATGGGGAGTTCATAACTGTTATCACTACGAGGATGTCGCTGTCACCTGTAATGGTAAAAAGGTTTGGTTCCAGTCTGTCATAGAAATGATTAAATAAAAGGTTATGTTATATGTTGAATTATGGTATTTATATATGATAAGACATGAATAATACCAATGTGCACCAGTTTGGTCAGGGGGAAAAGCATATATTGGGACTGATTTTTTTTTTTTTCCCCATAGAAATAGGTGGCTACCTATATCCTGCCATTCAATGGAAAACCACCTATTGCAAGCTACAAAAAATGTTTAGTTTAGGAATAAAAAAAAAAAAAAAAAAAATCAAAATGGCATCCTGTTGTATATACAGTATATATTGTACAAAAGTCAGTTTGACCCAAGTTTAATAAAATGGAATTTAATAACATTTTATGCCAGATGCCTCCTTTAGCGTTTACAATAAAATAATACTGTTTACAATATAATTGTATTGATAGACCACTTGAGCCCTGGGCACTCTTTTATAATTGGACTGCATTTACATACAGTATTTAAGTCCTAATGCCAAGTTAAGTTGCCCGTTGTCAGTGGGGTTGTGCACTAGTACTGCTGGTGATTAGTGAGAGCTAGGGTTTAGTGATTCTCCCACCATGGTGGCTTCTAATCCTGCTATTTATCACTCCTTAAAGGTGTTCTTTATCAATATGCAAACACAATTTTTCTCACTGAAAATCCTGTGAAATATTCTCTGGATTTCCTAGGAGCCCCAGCAGCCATCTTAAAACAGGCCATAATCATACCCTACCTCCCCTTGCAGGCAGCAATAGATAGATCTCTGCAGTAATGATGGTTACAGAAACTAGAGCTACTGAATAATATAGTAAGTCAGGGGTGTCAAACTCGATTTCATCACGGGCCGCATCAGAATTATGGTTGCCCTCAAAGGGCCGGTTACATCTGTAGGATTAGATGTCCAGAGCACCCCATGCCCCCTTACATGCGATGTCAAGAGTCACCCTCCCTTCCTTGCATCACAATGCACCCCCTTACCTTGTGCTGCTGCCAGGAAGAAGATGCAGGTGGATGTGGGAAGAAGTACAGGGTAGGAAGGAGAACCAAAGGAGGGTTGGAGTCAGTTTCCAGAGTGCTGAATGTGGAGACCAGGGGAGGCAAAGGTAGTGTTGCGGCTGCACAGAGAGGTGCAGGATCTGTAGGAGGAGTTCTGCTCTCCTCTCTGCTGCAGACTGCTGAGCGTGGGGGGGGGGGCAAAGACGAGCCTTTTTGCAACTGCACAGAGGAGTGCAGGATCTGGCAAAGGAGTTCTGTTCTCTCTGCTGCCTACTACAGAGACAAGGTGGGGGCAGAGACAAGAGGGGTGTCGCAGCTGCAGGAGAGGTGCAAGGGCCACATGAAATGGCCTGGGGGGCCGCATTCGGCCCGCGGGCCTTGTGTTTGACACCTGTGTAGTAAGTGATCTAATGCTACATAGAGGAGGTAACCTTATGTGTTAGCTGGTCAGGCCCCCTCCCTGGCCTGACCAGCTAGCATATGAAGACTAAGGCCTCTTTCACACGGGCGTTCCGTATGTCCATATATCACCCCATCTGTTTGCGGGTGATATACGGACATAATACATGTCAATGGCATTGCGGATGTCAGCGGGTGACCATCCGCTGACATCCGATTTGCATCCTTTCAGTTCTGTTCCTTTTTTGGAACGGAACAGAACCCTATTTTTCTTCCATTTAAAAAAACGGAAAGAACGCAAAATGGGACGTCAGCGGTGTCATCCGCTGACATCAGCAATCCCCATAGACATGCATTATGTCCGTATATCATCCACAAAAGGATGGGATGATATGCGGACATAAGGACCGAATGACACAAGTGTCATCCGTGTCCGTAAAAAAAAAAAAAAAAAGTGCCGGAGCGGATCACAATACGGTCCGCTCCATGTGAAAGAGGCCTAATGGTCTTAGGGAACCTCTGCTAATATTTACTATATAGCTTACATTACATTAATATGAACACTAAGCAGCAATATAGCTATTAGGAATGTGGCCTGCTTACTGTATTTGACACCCAGGGCTGCTCTATAAAACGCAGTTATTTTTAGTAATAATAACAAATTGAAATGAATAATAAAAATGGACAAAAAATAAGGTCTTGTTCACAGTGCGATTTCTCCTGCATTTGCTATCACACTACATTAGGCATGGAAATGGAAATCACATTATTACCTATGGTGTCACATCAATGCAACATGGTGAAGTGCGTTTTTTGAAAATCAGGCATGTGGGTGGATACCGACTGTAAAGTAAAGATCTTTCTAGAGCCTGGATCAGCTGAGTCATGTATGTCAGCCAGCAGCGGACTTTACCCCACTGTCGGCTGAAAATGGGTCACAGGAGTGCAGCATGAACTGTACTCCTGTAATCCCCAGGAGAATTATAGCCAAAGTAGATTTTGCTATACCAGCACTTCTTTAGGTGTAGCATAGTACCCTTTTGGCCCCATATAAATCTATGTGAGTGCATAAAATGTACATGCATTTTTATGCATGGTTTTGGGAGGGTTTTGTGTATGACAACCTGTCTCCTACTAAAAAATAAAAAAAACATGAAGCATGAAAATGCATCAAGAACATTTAAAACGTACAAAAACACACTACAAAGATGCACTGAAAAACATCTGGCTATGCAGCAGCACTAGTGTGAACCTAGACTTAATACACATACTGAAAAGGGCGGTATTCTCTCACATTAGTGGTCAATGAAGAAATATCTGTTTACTATGATGGTCAATAGAAAGGTGCCCCCCTACATCTGTGGTTAGTGAAGTGGCCCTTTAAATTAGTCACCAGTGTGGTGCCACCTTGGTGTTAGTGGAGAAGTGCCCCATTATTCTAGTGGTCAGTGGTAAGAATGCTTCTTACATAGGTGGTCAGTGGGAAAAAAGCCCCTTACATTGGTGGTCAATAGTAAAAATGCCAGTTGCAGATAGCTAAAAAGATCATTAGTGCTAGGGATTATTTACCTAAGAGTCAGAAATTTCTAAAAAAAAAAAACCCTAACTGCATAGCAAAACCCTAGGGTTCCATGGAACCCTGACTGAGAAAGACCGCTCTAAAATATCTGCGGTTATTGCAATAGTGACAAACACTTACATAAGCGTATGAAATGCCATTTAGCAATTTTGTGTTTGCAAGCCTGCGGAATGGGCGCTCTCCTAATAATTCCTATCTAAACCAAAACACGACTGGATCTTGTTTTACTATTGCACTAACAATTAATGCAAATAGTTATTTATTACCCGTGTGTCTTACAATATAACATGAAAAGGAAAAATAGGTCTTTCTAGATGAGTTATACTATTTCACTGCATTATGCAAAACTCGTATTTATTAGGCATCCTTTCAGCCAGAAGATGTTGATTATACCTTGTAATTAATATCTGGTGCTGCAATAAAAATACATAAAACCTTTGGAATAAGGATAAATATATTTAAATGTGCTACTGCATTAAATTAAATTAAAATGAAATATAACATGAAAAGGCAGACCCTCCTTACGTGATATGGGCACCACCATTAGTATTCCCAGATAATAGAAAAAAATTATTGATACCACTTGTTCAGTACAACAAGCATCTCGAATAGAAAAATGGCACACTTTCCCTACCAGTAAAAACAGGGCAATATTGTTGTCCACAAAATGGTCCGGAACTCTAGGCTAGTGTAGGGGAACAGCCCTAACACAGTTTTCACAATAGTATCCCGATACTGTAAAACAATACAAGAACCAGTTTGAAAAGGCCGTGTAATTAATTGTACCTACAGCAATACAGCCTACCTACTACAGAAAATGCCCTTCCTAACCCCTGGCCAGTGGGCAAACAAGTTTGCAAGGTGCAAGAATAACAACAACAGTCAAGTGAGCTCTTTAAGGTGTCCAATAGGGCTCTCATCACCCTTGTATTAGGCAAAAGTCCTCCCTGATGCAGTCTGTTCCAGCAATAGCCACTCCGTAACTCAGGATGAATTGATGGTAATAGGATCAGGACCTACAGCTCCAGAGTGTTAAAAGGCAAAATGTCACTCACCAGGCTTTGGGCCTACCTATTAAGCTTGCATCCATTGGTCTCTCCGTCGTCTGCTCTTTTCTCCATCGTCTGCTCTTTTCTCCAAGCACAGTATTTAAGTTTCAGCAGCACATGGTTCTACACAACAGCATTGGATCAGTAGCACAGCTCACAGTCCTGTTCAGCAACACAATCTCTGGTGGGCACAACAGCCTATAGCATGCTGTAGAAGAAACACAATTCAGCATCATATGGCCTTGGGTCTCTTTGGCACACTCACCCTAGACACAGCACAGCGGCCATGTGGCTCTCAGAAGCAAAGTCCTCCACAATTTTCTAGCAGCACAGGATACTCTACACAGTCTAGCTCTCTGGCTGTCCAGCCTATCTCTGGGCTTCTAGCACACTCAGTTCTGGCAGCACAATGGGACACTATAACCAAAGCTTTCTCGAGCTGCACCGTATTCTGCCCTGGGCCATGCTGTTCTCCCCCTAAAGCTTAAGAAGGGGGCAACAGTCTGCAGGTGGAGGTGACGTCCGCTTAAATGGGCCACCAGTGGGAGCTACACATATGAAACAACATTTGCCACCCTTACTAGGGATGAGCCACCCAATTTACACAAGCCAGAGTCTCTAGTTGAGTAGGATACCTCTCTTGAGAAAACTGCTTGAGGAAAATGAGTGATCTACTTTAATGCTATTTACATCATTTGCTACCATGTGTGATTTGTGGGTCCTTGTCTATCAGCTCTAGCATTCTCTCTAACCCAGGTATGACACCTAATGCTGTCTGCCACAGACATTTAGCAGGTGTGAAGGGCATGAACACGCAAATTGCAACTGACATTCTGCATCAGATACTTAGACTATTGACTAGAGTCAGTGGTGTATTTTGGTTTTGTGCTTCCCTAGGCAAGTCTAAAATTGGGCACCCCCCTCCCCCCTCCTATGTAAATTTGCCCCACTCCTTCCTTTTTAATGGATGTGACTCCCTCCAAAATTGAAGGACTACAAGTCCCAGCATGAACCCATGAGATCTCACGAGAGGGGGTGAGAGAGAGAGAGAGAGACAGGGGGGGTGGGTGAGGGAGGGAGAGAAAGAGAGGGGAGGGATGAGAGAGAGGGTGTGGGTGAGGGAGGGAGAGAGAGAGAGGGGGATGAGAGAGAGAGAGAGAGAGAGAGAGGGCGGATGAGAGAGAGAGGGGAGAGAGAGAGAGAGAGAGAGAGAGATAGGGGGGGTGAGAGGGGGGGGTGAGAGAGGGGATTAGAGACAGAGAGAGGGGGATGAGAGAGGAGGGTGAAAGAGAGAGAGTGTGAGAGCGAGAGAGAGAGAGAGCGAAAGGGGGATGAGAGAAAGAGGGGGCAATGAGAGAGAAAAAGAGAGGGGGTTGGGGGGTGAGAGAGGGGGGATGAGAGAGAGCGAGAGAGAGAGAGGGGGGGTGAGAGAGAAAAAGAGAGGGGGCTGTGAGGGAGAGAGAGAGGGGAGAGAGGGGGATGAGAGAGAGGGGATGAGAGAGAGAGGGGGGACGAGAGAGGGGATGAGAGAGGGAGAGGGGGGGGTGAGAGAGAGAGGAGGGGTGGGAGAGAGGGAGAGGGGGGGTGACAGAGAGAGGAGGGGTGGGAGAGAGAGAGAGAGAGGGATGAGAGAGGGGGATGAGAGAGTGGGAGGGAGAGAGGGGGTGAGAGAGAGAGAAAGGGGGGTGAGAGAGAGAGGAGGGGTGAGAGAAAAAGAGAGAGAGAGGGGGGTGAGAGAGGCAGCTCTACCAATCAGTGGCCAATAGAGTCTAAGGTGGAGGGGAGGCGACTTTCTTGACGCCCCCCTGCAAAGTGCCGCCCTAGGCCTGGGCCTTGTCAGCCTAGGCCAAAATACAGCACTGACTAGAGTGCCTATGAATATAATGACTGCTTACACAGGTAACGGATAGGCTTCAACTGCATTTTCTTTTTTATTTGAAGGATAGTTAAACCTTCTGTTTAAATCAGTTAAATACTTCCAAGGCCAATCAAAACAAAAGGTGTTCAGTCTCTTTCAGTTCAAGTTCCTTACAAAGCAGCCACAGCCTAAGTGAAGTCCTGACCCTTGCCGGAAGCTGCAGAATGGTATTCTTGAACTCAGTGGTTTGTCTGTAGAGGTTTGGCACTTGCCCTACTGTGTTAGACCTATTATTCTGCTGTCAGCAAAGCTTATGCTCTCTATTGATTTGAGAGATCTGGTACTGAAGGGCGTGTAGAACCTCTGTTGAGAGATTATTGCTTACCCACATAGAGCAAGGGTTTTACTCTACAGCATGCTGACTGAAACACTACTCAGGTTGTGACTGCTTAAGGGCTCTCTCACACGGCCGCTCCGATTTCTTCTTCCGCTGCGGCACTTTTTTTTTTTTTTTCACGGACACGGATGACACTTGTGTCATCCGCTCCGTATGTCCGCATATCATCCCATCCGTTTGCGGATGACATACGGACATAATGTATGTTTATGGGGATTGCGGATGTCAGTGGATGACACCGCTGACATCCGATTTTGCATCCGTTCCTTTTTTTTAATGGAAGAAAAAATAAAAACGGAACAGAACTGAAAGGACACAAATCGGATGTCAGCGGATGCTCATCCGCTGACATCCGCAATCCCATTGACATGCATTATGTCCGTATATTACCCGCAAACGGATGGGGTGATATACGGACATACGGAACGCCCGTGTGAAAGAGCCCTTAGAAAGAGAATGAACATTTAGACATTGGACATTTTTCTTTTAATGCACCTGGAATGCATTTAGTTGATTTTAGCACCTCAGCACAAGCAGAGGTGTCCACATCAGTTGTAGAAATCCATATCTTGCTCCAGTAAGAATTAATGTGAAAGGCTGATTTACTAAAACTGGGGAGTGCAAAATCTGGTGCAGCTCTTCATAGAAACCAATCAGCTTCCAGGTTTTTTTCTTGTCAAAGCTTAATTGAACAAGCTGAAGTTAGAAGCTGATTGGCTATAAAGCACAGCTGAACCAGATTTTGCACTCTCCAGTTTTAGTAAATCATCCACATGATGTGTGTGTTACACACTATATTTTCAAAAGTATTGGGACACCTACCTTTATACGCACATTAACTTTAATGGCATCCCAGTCTTAAGCTGGCCATACACTAGCCGAAAAATCGTTCAAACTCATTTTCGAAAAATAAAAATCGGCCGTGAGAGCAGACGATTGTGCCATCATGTAATGACCAAATTTCGAACTATAAATCGCTCAATGGACATTTTTCGTTCAGTTTGTTACATATGCCTAGTGCAAACAGTTCAGAAACACATTAACCTTTAAATTTATCGTTCATTCGGCAGAATTTTCCAAACTGTTCCTTCAATTTTTCGGCTCTGGAAAGTTAAAAATAATTTTCTATTTGTGCCCATTAACTGGACGAAAAACGAACGATCGGACCAAATGACAGATTTTAAAACAATTTTTTTGCTAGTGTATGGCCAGCATTAGTCCGTAGGGTTCAATATTGAGTTGGCCCCCCCTTTGCAGCTATAACAGCTTCAACTCTTCTGGAAAGGCTGTCCACAAGGTTTAGGAGTGTGTCAATGGAAATGACTGACCATTCTTCCAGAAGTGCATTTGTGTGGTCAGACACTGATGTTGGAGACCAGGCCTGACTCACAGTCTGCACTCTAATTCATCCCAAAGGTGTTCTATCAAGTTGAGGTCACGACTCTGTGCAGGCCAGTCAAGTTCCTCCATTCCAAACTCGCTCATCCATGTCTTTATGGACCTTTCTTTGTGAACTGGTGTGCAGTTATGTTGGAACAGGAAGGGGCCTTCCCCAAACTGTTTCCTCAAAGTAGGGAGCATGAAATTGTCCAAAATGTCTTGGAATGGTGATGCCTTAAGAGTTCCCTTCACTGGAACTAAAGGGCCAAGCCCAACCCCTGAAAAACAACCTCACATCATAATCCCCCCTCCACTACATGATTTGTAATAGAGCACAAAGCAAGGCCCATAGAGACATGGATGAGTGAGTTTGGGGCGGAGGAACTTGATTGGCCTGACCTCAACCCGATAGCATATGATGAATTAGAGCAGAGACTGCGAGCCAGGCCTTCTAGTCCAACATCAGTGCCTGACCTCACAAATGTGCTTCTAAAGGAATAGTCAAACATTCCCATAGACACACTCCTAAATCTTGTGGACAGCCTTCCAGACTAAGACTTGGGTGGCATTAAAGTTCATGTAGGTGTAAAGGCACCTTTACTTTTGACAATATAGTGTATGTGTGTTTGTGGCACTTTATAAAATGGTCAGAGAAAACTGTGATTTTCATATCTGCTGGGGATTCTACATTAACACACATAAAATATTGCTTTGCTTGAATTTGGCCTACATAGTTTAGTAACTGATATTATGCCACTGTGTAACTTTTTTTTTTAGAAATACTGCCAACGCCAAGTAACAAGGGACAGTCCACAAAAACGTCATCAACATCTTTGCAGAATGGTCTAAGTAAGTTGTATTACTCACTCATTTGTATTACACAGTATGGGCCTGATATGGGACTAATGTGGTAAACTCACTTGTCTGGCTGTCCTGATCAGAGTGGTTATTGATCAAATGTTCACAAAGGCTATATGCAGCGCACTGGTAAAGTCAGGGTATCCGTGAGAAAGAAGTAGATTCATTGGAGGATGATGAATAAATGAATAAAACTTGCTTCCATATAAATCATAAAGTAACACTTATTATGTGGGCATAGATAAAGCACACAGTCCAGAAAAAAACACAGTCATGTGTAAACAACACATTTAAAAGGTAAAAGCCCAAGTCTCATCCCACCTCAAACACTAAAAGGAGGGCCCAGCACTTGTGATGGAAACAGGTTCAAGGTTCACATACCAGCTGAAAGGCACGCTGGGACCAGCTGTTGGGGTCCCGCTGAGAAGGCACACTTCAGTGTGGTGTGTAGTAAAGCTGGAGCCCACCAGGAAGATGGCCGCTCACAGGATGGTGACAATAATGCTGCAGGCCAAGGGAGATGATGCGGCCACTCCAGCGGCCTGTGTCAGAGGAAGGGGAGGGACCAGGGGGCTCTCTCTCTAATCAAATAACACTTTTCAAAGTTCCTGGCTTCTTTGTCAAATCTCTTTGTCACATTTTTTATTGATCAAATCTTCCAGCCCCTCCACAGCAGTAGCAGCTCACTACTGCAGATCAAAACGATCCCCAGTGGGTGCTGCAAATAGCAGGACTTTAAAGTGGAAGTCCATCCTAACACTAAATTCTCTTAATCTACAGGCATCCACAAAACTAAAACTTACCTATCTAGCCCTGTAAAGAAGAAATCGCTATACATTACTTTTTTGAAGACACTCAGATCCGGTGTAACGTTAGAAAACCATACCTCGTGAAAATTGCATACCCACGTCACTTCCTGTCAGAAACATAATGGAACAGCTGAGCAGCGTAGCATTGCGCATGCTCGGAGGGTATGGAATTTTCACGGTAGTGTGTGCATTGTTACACCGCCTCAGCTGTTGCGGCGGTTACATTAAAGGTTACATTAAAACAGCTCGGCTGCAATATGAGTAATCTCCGCTCCTATCCCTGTCACTTCCCTGATCTCGGCTACTAAATGTAAAAGCGGCGGCGGGTGTATGGAATCTAAATTATGATTTATATTTTCATATTCCCACCGCCGCTTTTACATTTAGTAGCTGAGATCAGGGAAGTGACAGGGATAGGAGCGGAGATTACTCATATTGCAGCCGAGCTGTTTTAATGTATCCGCCGCAACAGCTGAGGCGGTGTAACGTTACAACACACTACTGTCAAAATTCCATACCCTCCGAGCATGCGCACTAGACCGCTCCTCAGCTGTTCAATGACGTAGGTGCTGACGTAGGTGCACCGGAAGTGACGAGGGTATGGAATTTTTATGGGTATGGTTTTTTCACGGAACACCGGTCTCCAGTGGTGGAAGCACTGCAGAGGAGACAGCCTAGTGGAAAATTAATGGGAAGTGATGTCACCCATAAACTTCCATTCCGTTGTCTGCTGCCTCCTCTGCACCCGCCCACACTGAGAAGCCTCCGCTGACAGCTCAGCGTGGGACCAGACCGGATCGGCTTCAGAAAAGGTATGTATAGATTTCTTCTTTTCAGGGCTAGATAGGTTAGTCTTAGATTGCCAATAGATTTACAGATTTTAGTGTGAGGGTGGACTTCTACTTTAATGAATGCCCCCCAGACACAGGGAGCTTGCTGGAATTATGCTAATTTACAAAGGGGGAGTAGGAAGGGGTTAGAGTGTATGTGCACACACAATTTTTTCTTTTTTATAGATTGGGGAAAGAACTAGAGAAGTGTTACAGTGATTTTTCTTTCTTACTGTCACGTTAACAACAGTTTCCCTAGACCAGTGATGGTGAACCTTGGCACAACAGATGTTTTGAAACTACATTTCCCATGATGCTCCTGTACTCTGCAGTGTAGTTGAGCATTATGGAAAATGTAGTTCCAAAACATCTGGGGTGCCAAGGTTCACCATCACTGGTCTAGACAGTAAGTAAAGGAAAATCTTCAAGGGTAACACAGATAAAAATAAAATGTAATTTTTTTTAATTAAAGTATTTGAAGTCTACTGTCAGTTTTTCACATTTTAATTGCTGACTGTGTACCTGTTACAGATTTTTCCTCACCTCCTATCTAGTGAAACATTGTCTTCTTGAAAGGCAGTGAGGGAGGGTAAACTCTCTAACGCATCCCTGGATAGCAGTATAAAATGATTTCCAAAAAACAACAATATCTCTCCTGCGCTCAAGTGGTATGCGGGAAGGTGAATCTTCTAGGTGGTTTTATGACACAAATGAAGTGGTCTTGCTGCCCCCCTCAGGACCAAGGGTATCCAAAAGGCACTACAAGAAAACAACAAGAGAAGGGCGCACCGACCTTGTGCATTACCACTTAAAAGTTTATTAAAATCAAGGAAGAGTAGCGTACAATATACTCACAAACGTAGCATATGAATAAGCATATAGGAAATGGGCACCGCTCGCTCCCAGGACACTTCTCTACTGCTGGATAGCGTGATGGCGTCCTCAAAACATGATGTGTCTTACGCGTTTCGAGGGAGGACCCTCTTCCTCAGAGCGGCGTACCCTTCTTTGATTTTAATAAACTTTTAAGTGGTAATGCACAAGGTCGGTGCGCCCTTCTCTTGTTGTTTTCTTGTAGCAGTATAAAATGGACAGGGTTCTAATCCTTCTTCACACGATCCAAAACTAAAAATAATGTTTCGGCTGGACATACACATTAAATGCATGCTACTCTTTGTAAATGTACTGGGTATTATACTAAGAGAATGGTGCTACTATTAGATAAAAAGGGATGAAAGAATCAGAGAGCAAAGAGATTTTTTGATGATTTATTAACAAAATGTGTTATTTTTCCAATCATTGTTTGATTTTTTCTGACTGCACTTAAAAGATCCCTACTTTTTTTTATAAGCCTAATGCTGAAAATTCCTAAAATGCTCTTCACTTTAATTCACTTAATTTGAATCGATCATCCACACTAAGCTGCATCTCTGATTTCTCACTCACTATGGTCATCCATGATTTACTGTTATAGCACGTTGTTCCTGGGTGATGCTGAAATGCATGAAAAGAAGAACATTTTTGCAGACATTTATATTTCTTAACTGATTTTCCTAACGACAAAAAAAAAAAAAGTGCCTGACCCTCTTTTTTTTTTCTTTTTTTTTAATGCAACACAACAAACACACGTGTGTTGTGTAACGTGCTGCAGAGTGGGTGGATTGCCTACTAATGTAACAGTTTATTAGGGTGACCCATGATAAATGATTACGGATCCCTTCTCAGGCTATCAAGGTCTGATGCGTGCGATGTTGCTGGCTAGTGAGGGTGCAGACTGAAGAAAGGTCTGTCCAGAGATATGGAGCCTAGCCACGATATGCCTCACCCGGCCCGAGTGGTTAGCAGGTAAAAGCAGCCTCAGCTCCATTCATCCAGACCACAACTCCAAAATGTTTTGCCCCTGGATGAATGGAGCTGGGGCTGCTTTTACCTGATAAACACTCGGGCATGGTAAAGTGTGCAGTGGCTAGGCTATCTCTTCCTATTTTTGCAGTATATTAGGGTGCTATTTAAAATGAACAGCAATGCAATACACCACGCTACATGCTTTGCCCTTGTTGCAGTAATGTTTTAACACACATTACTATAAAGTAAACATCTAAATGGGCCCTTTAAGGCGCTTCCAGATAACAGAGAATTATTGCTATTTGCAGCCAGATTAGGGAACATTCATATGTCTGTAGGCCAATCTCTAACCTCATCAGACATCTCCTGCCTATACACTTCTTGGGGAACAGTGAAACAGCTGGGATGGATTTTTTTTCTAGCCAATTTCTTTAGTTTTCCATTAAAAAAAAAAAAAGGCAATTTTGAATGTCTATAAAGTGCCTGAATCCTGCATAATCCAAAGGCCAGGCCTGGAATGTTTGCAGGCACCTTTGGCCTGAATTTTCTGTTTAATTAGTTCTTATTAAGGTTTTAGAAGGAATACAAGACATTCAAACAGTCCATGAGCAGTACTAGAACAAAAAGGTACTTTCTTGACATCATTGGACAACGGTAATAACAGAAGATTATTATAAACGGTACAGATAATAAACATTTTCCAAGAACAGTAAAAAAAGGTAGATTCATAAATTTAATGAAATATCATTACATCACTATTGCAGATCACCCCTACGCTTGGTATTGGGCTCACCGCGGAGTCAGACGCCCCAATGGGGACTAAACTGTGTCCAAATCCGCAGCTTGCCTCTTAGTTGTGAAGTAGCGCTGCGGGGGAATAGGTGCCACCAATGGCGGCAGCCACACTTTGGTATGGGCCAGAGGGTTAGTCACGTAATGCATGGACTAGCTAAATAACATAGTATTATAAGAAGGCAATATAGGTCAAGGAACTAGACCACACAAATAAAAAAAAAAAAAAAACATGCAGGAAAGAAAAAAAGAAAAGAGAACAAGGAAAAAAGGAAGGAACCAACAATAACCACCAGAACAATAGAGGCCATTTGTCATCAGTCAGAGTAAATATCAGTATCCTTAGCTGTAACCTATGACGGCACTGAGCCCAGGAAAAGTGTAATACATACAGACCATCTATGCAAGCATTGTGTAGTAGAGCCATTGCGAAAGGCAAAAAACTCCTCATAGGAGCAGTGGGAGTGCACTCTGTGGATAACATCCGTAACGTTTGGTACCACTAGTGATCTCCATTTGGAGGTAATATCCAACTGTGCAGCTATCAAGATATGGGTAATAATCGCCCTGTACTGTTTGGGGAACTGGTCAATACCAAAGCCCAATATTGCCAGCTCTACTTTGAGAGGAAAGATCATAACGGTAATTTTCGCTATATGTTGGGACACAGAGTTCCAAAAACTACGGAGGCATCTGCACCCCCACGTTATATGTAGCAAGGTGCCCAGAGCATCACAACCCCAGCAGAAAATGCCCGGCGGTTGTTTAAAAATACAAGCTATACGCACT
This sequence comes from Pelophylax lessonae, assembly GCF_965119305.1. NCBI lineage: Eukaryota > Metazoa > Chordata > Amphibia > Anura > Ranidae > Pelophylax > Pelophylax lessonae. Next base: position 385,672,679 of record NC_138769.1, on the reverse strand, counting down.
GGTGTCAAGTAGCTCCTATGAAGAAGTTTCAAAGCTAGTTCCCAATGGTTTGTACAATGAGAAAATGTAAGAACTGAAGATGTAGCTGACTCCCATTCCTTAAGAGTGTAGGTAGTTTGAAAATCTTTCTCACAATTTAGCATTCTTGCAGTCTTAGTATGTGCGGTACAGGAGTGTAGGTATGAATAGAACCATGATATGCCCCCTATTTTCCGAGTCCTTTTGGACAAGTAAGACCACACTTCCGCTGGATGGCCTCCATTTTCTAAGGACTTAGTGCATATTTTGGTGGGTAATTAGCATCCTTCACTTGACATTATACTATAATGTACTTTCTGCTCTCTAGATTACACTGCTTAAAGCAGACCTAAACTATACTGCAAAATTATATTTATTATGTGCTCTGGGTATTTGATTGTACAACACTTACATCTAGACCCTATCCCCACCTAAACCTCTACGTGTGGAGGAGGGCTGGACTGGACATGTGCTCCTCAGATATAAATACAGTTACCCAGCATTCTTTGGGGCACGTCCCCTTCTAATTGGCCAGGACTGTACAGACATCCAATGCTCTCATCAACCAGATTTCCACCCAGTGTCCAATATCCATAGCTATTGGACCAGTGTTAATCATCCAGACAGCATGAACAGCACTAGAGCATACTGAGAAGCCTCTGCTAAACAATCACAGCTCTCTGTTAAGCAGACAGCACACAAATTTGGCTGACTGTCTCCCTGTTAGGCAGAGAAAGCAAAAACTATATACATTCACTCTAGCACCTAACTAGGAGGGCACTACACCAGTATGCCCAGTCAACCCCTACCCTGTCCGTCCTAAAGTGATCTTTGAAAACTCATTTATTCAGAGAAGCCTACCCCACTTCTTCTCAAAAAACTATACTTGAGTTACCTCGATTAGATCATCCCCAGCAGCTATCACCTTTTGTACCACCTCCCACACCCTTCCGAGTGTAAGTTCCACGAGCAAGGCTCTCCTATTACTTCTGTATTGAACTGTGTTGTAATTGTGGTTTCCCTCTTTATATTGTAAAGCGCTGTGCAAACTGTTGGTGCTAAATAAATTCTGTATAATAACAATATTAACAATTACTCCTGGGCAGCATGTCACATATGTATTAATGTGTGAGCTCTGTTTTGTCCAGGAGTACTGTAAACCTAGGCCAGTGTAATGAAGTGTCCCCATGGAGTGGGTCATTGACAGCCTGGGTTCACAGGAAGTGGGTTGAGATGAAGCTGAGGATCATTCATTCCAGAGAAGGACCAATGTTCAGTCACAGACCAGGACCAGAGAGGAGGTGAGTATTGCAGCGAAAGCTGCTTTTTTTATTTTATACATTGCTAAGTCAAACTATTTTTTAAAACCTTTTGTAAAAGTGGAGTTAAGTGTTACAGTGAACTGTGCCTGCTATTGAGATGTTGGAAACTGTTTAAGAGCTGTGTCAGTTTTTGTAACCGTGTATGCTTTCTATTTTGTGAACTATAACTCTTTTTGTATTCATTTTAGGGGATGGCAGTATCAGACTGGTCAGTGGAGCTGACCCCTGTCAAGGAAGAGTAGAAGTCTTTTATAAGGGAAATTGGGGAACAGTGTGCGATGATGACTGGGGAATGAAGGATGCAATGGTTGTCTGTAGACAGATTAACTGTGGTCAAGCCCTGGACTATAAAAGCAATGCTTATTTTGGATATGGAACTGGTTTAATATTACTGGATAATGTGAACTGTGATGGCTCAGAAACCTATCTATCGGCTTGCTACAGTCTCGGCTGGGGCATCCACAACTGTGGCCATCATGAAGATGCTGGAATCATCTGTGCTGGTAAACTACAGTACTGCTCACATTCTAGTGATTTCTGATATGCTATTTCTGGAAGCAACCATGATGTGCAGCAATTAGTACACAATGTCAACTTCATTTCATTCTCTCTTCATCATGTATACATTGATCTAACTGGTACTGAAGAATCACATCGAAGAGTAAGATAGAGATGGGCACATCACACGTCACCAGAGGCATTTCTTCTAACAGTGAAGTGATTAAGATTGTCCAGTCTCTGAAGTGGAAGTTATTTGTCTGATGTAATACACAAGTGCACTAAGATAATTAGCTTTTATCGGAAGTGGATATCCCCATCCTCATAATGCTTATAAAAGGTTGACTTTGTACAAAACATTCACATTTTAATATTTTATGATATTATGCTTAGTTATTCCAATGAGTAACAATTCTGAATCATGAGTGTCATTAAAAGGCACTTAGATGTTTACCACAAAATCTTTGTTATCCAGAGCTGTGTTGCCTCAGACTATGTGTGCCTTAAATTAAAGGAGATTGTTTTTTTGTTTTTTTAAAAGTGGAACTGCCATTACAATTTACACTGCATGAACCAATAGAGCGCAAATAAGCTTAAGGTGACTGCAGATAACTTTTTGGTAAATCAAACATTTTGGTTGCCTTATGGAGCCTCCAAATGCAAGCACACGCTGCACACTGGCATCAGATCAAATTCTGGAGTTGGTGCTCTGGCACACTCTGCCTTCAGCACCCTATAATGCAATGGCCAATAGAGAATCTACATTTGACTTTAAAATGGTGAGTGGGGAAAGGCTGCCCTTTGGTGACTTTAAATCATAGCTGCTGTACCATGTTCACTTTCATTAAAATGGAGAAGTTTTAGCTACTAGACTGAAACCTACATCGGCACACAATGTACTTTTTCAACTTTTTTCCAGGGCATGGAGTTTCAACAACACCCCCAAACTTCACTCCTGTAGCTCAAGATACTGCAGAGTCAATTACTGACACAGCAACAGGTAAAACACAAGCGGCTTTCTACTTGTTACCCCATTACTGTAATGAACAGCACTCAGTTTATCATTTGTGTTTTCTTTTTTATTTATAGCTACATGGGGTGAAGGTCAACCTTCTCCTGAGACAGATTTATTTACAACTGAATTTTTCCATCCTGGAAGAAAGAGTAAGTTGCTTAAAGTAAAGAGTAAAATCTACCATCTGTTCCTTTTCCTCTTAACAAATATTGGCCCGATTACAAATACCACCAGGACTGTAATCTATGTTGTCTTGCTCTAGCACTGATCCTTTGACATTTTAAGACCAACATTTGGGAAGAAAACATATTGATCTTTGCAGGTGGAAAGCCTTTAATCAAGGATTTTCCCTTAATGCATTAACCATTGTATATTAGGCATTGGTAAAGCTCTACAATGTATTTTTTTATTGTTTGGATGGAGTGAGGCAAAGTTGGACCCCCCCAATAAGCTTTATCTGCTGTCTGTTAACCTACGAAGGATATGTTATTCCTTAGGTTTCTATGCAGTTATGTTCTTTATATATTCTGATGGAAAACCTACTAATGGAGTAGTTACACCAAAATGATATTGTCTTTGCAACTCTTGTGGATTCCCCATAAAAATATATGAAGAATGCCCTCTGCAAAGTGTCAAATGATTTCCAATTTGTAAATTTCGGTCTGTTATTCCTGGTTTAACATCACTGCTTACTGGATGTGCTCACTGCTCATTTCAGACAGGCCAGAAACAGAAAGGGTACATAGTAAGCTGTGTTGATGAACCAGAAGATAAGTATGTCAACTGATATAAAATCAGTGATGAATGTTTAATGAACAGCTGCACTCAGTGTATTGCACATCCCAATACTAAAACATAACAATCAAAAGAAATTGTGTTGCACTCTGAATATACTCAAACAAACATATTCAAATAATAAAAATCATGTAGTACTCATACACTGATGAGAATAACGTGCTATAAGTGCAGAAAAGGAAATTCTTCCATATATACATGTAAAGTTGTAAACAAGTCCATCCATAAATTATATTTTTCAATAAAGTGCCAGGTGAGGTATACAGATTGATTATTTCCAATTAAAGTGACAATTATTCTGTTCAGAGCATAAAAAACTTCAAATAATGTTCATTCAACATGCCAAATCTTCAAATGTGGAATTGGTGAGTGATATAGACAGAGGAATCTCAATTCCAAATACTGGTGGTGACACAGGTGCTCTGCACATGCTTAATTACAGTCCAAAAGTGCTCCAAGTGATCCCTTGTCTCACTTACCAGATGAGGAGACCCCAAACGAGGTCTAGCCACGCATTAGTGGGCATCACCCACCACTGTGGGTATGTAGGTAGCACTCCTTTCACAGGACCCGTATGTTAGATGTGTCATCCAAAAGATCACTTGATAATGCGACAGGTTAATTGTCATTTATTAACCAGACAGGTGTATCAAAAAGGAACACAATTGCTCATTTCACAATTTCCAAGCATATGAAATGTATTAAAAGAACAGTATTCTACTCACAAGTAAAATTATTACATCAGGCATTCAAAAATTATCGACCCGCGCCCCAGCGGGTGTGCTGACATCACCACTATGTCTTCCAACCCAAATGTACGCTTTGTCTCAATAGACTTCGTCACAGGGGCAATGGATATGCCTTTGCCTCTGTGATGAAGTCTATTAAGACGAAGCGTGCATTGGGTTGGAGGACATAGCGGTGACATGGAACACAGATGAGGGATCACTTGGAGCAATTTTGAATTGTAATTAAGCTTAAGCACATGTAGAGCACATGTGAAGCACCTGTATCACCATCAGTATATGGAATTGGGGTAACTCTGTCTATATCATTCACCAATTTTATACCACATTTGAGGATTTGGCATTTTGAATAAACATTATTTGAAGTTTTATATGCTTTGGTATAAGGAATGATTTTGTCACTATGACTCCTTGACCAACACACCCCCTTTACCTTACCCAAGTAATGTACAAGAAACAAAAACTGGAGTTCAATGGCCAAAGCAGCCTTTTATTAAATAAAATTTTATAAGTTACATATACAAAACATACAAATAACAGTCAGTACAGTGTGAAAATGTGGAGCTCCAAGGTCCTTTTAGGCACCACTACTTCAAGTACCTGCTTAACCAAACTTAGGCCTCCAGCCATAAAAACACAGACTCGGAGATAACACAACTACTAGCAGGTACAACTCAACCAAACTACAGGGAGCCGTACCCAAGACAGGTCCCTACCAATGTACATTTATCAATTAAAGCACATGCAAGGACTTTGTACTCCACCACGGTGCACAAACATGACACTTCATATTTTAGCAACCCTCCACACCCGCAGGGCCCTTAGCACACCATCCTCCAACCCCAAACACTGACCCAACAGTTTTGCACCTGAGGCCAAGCCCACCAACGTATAACTCACAGGAAAAACATACATCTAATCCACTACATTGCTCCCAATAAGAGAACTAGCAGCAGCTCTACATCTCCACCGACCACACCCAACATTTCGTAAAAACTGAACCACTCTTACCATACCCGGGAATAAACTGACCATGTAGACCCACTCACCGACCGATAAATCCACTCCACCAGCAATCCAATGCAATCCGCCACAGCCAGTCCAGACAAAGAACCCCAAAGCGCTCCGCTCTCTGTACCAACACACGGAACTTGTCCCACTGCAACCGAGAGAGAACATCCACGAGAGAGCTAATACAACCAGAATCTTTTACAGCGTAAATAAATGTGTTTAAATGCAGACAAGACAAAAGAGATATCACAGCAAGTGTACCTCCGGTTGAGAAGATGATGAAACACTGTTATTTGCAACCACAAAGGCCAAATCATAGCAATTAAAGCGGACCTTCGGGTTAAGGAAATGCTACCCCACAGTTCCACTGGAAGCTCAATGGTGCAAAAAACTCGCCCTTTCCCATTCTGTAGACAAGGGGTCAGAGCTCAAACGGCCCTGTAAGTACTCATCATAGCCCACTGGTCCTTCAAATAACTTCACATCAAAACTGGTGGTCAGCTACGCCAATCACGCTGACCCAACCATTGTAAGAATCCAGGAATTTCTCCCAAGGCAAAAAATCCTCCCCAAGTGCATGGTTCAACCATATATGGTGACCGGGGCTGCACACACGCGGTGGCTTACGCCAAAAAAAAAACCCTGCTCATAGGCATGATTCTATAAGCAAAGTAAGTTTTGCCAACCGAGACTGAAGCTTTTCCAAAATAACGCTACTGCCCTGTGCAGTGGCCCTCCCCGGAGTTGCCAAGTCTACAGGTGTATCCTCTGGAAGGCAGCATTCCATACGGACTATGTTGATCAATATGCCCAGAAACCTGCGAACTGTAGAAGGGCCCTCAGCCTTGTCGTGAGTCAAGGGAACTCTGAAACTCTCAGCCACATGCTGAACTGAGGACTACAACACAGCGCACCCTGTAGAGCCCACCGGACCTGTACGAAAAGTCATCCAAAAAATAGATAACCAAAAGGATACCTCGCAAAAACCCATTCCAAAAGGGACTAGAGGCTTCAAACAAAGAATAGGAAGTTGAACACTCCAGTGACAAGCACCGAGCAACAAAAGAAGAACCCTGCCATCGGCACCCCAACAAATAGAAAAACTCCCTGGATGAACAGGTAATAACAGAAAAGTGGATTTGCTTTGTTAAAAAGGGGGCCCCCCAAACATAGCGATGAAAACACCAAGCACAGAATTAAAAGATGCTTACAACACAAACAGAGCCCAGGGTCAAAAGCTTCAATAATTGATCCCCCTAATGGGTAAGACAAATGATGATTCAGACAGAATTTGTTAGGTTCCCTCTTGGGGACGATAACCGTGGGGAGACCACCAAACCGTCCATTGGAGGGGTCCAAAATGGTCCAGTCATGTGACCCATATTGAATGTCATTGGTCAGCTAAGCAGAAAACAGCCTCCAGGTGTAAAACTGCCGAATAAAAATTGTCTGCCGGGGAGGACAGAAAGAAGCTTAGATGGAATTACAAACCCTCTGCAAAACCCTATGCCCACAGAAGGGCCGTGCTAAGATCCGACTATCCACTTAGAAGAGGAAGCAGCCTTTCCACCTTCCCTTCTTCCAGAATACCCCCATGCAGCTCTTCCCTCTGTTGGAACACTTGCTGAAATATTATTACATTTATCAGTTTGTACACCTATTATATGGATGTCCTTACTGAGACTTACATCTGTCATGCCTTTTATTACTAATCATATATCTATTATCCAATCGCGGATGGATTCCCATTATTCGGGACCTTCTAGGCTATAGATATTATATATTCATTTAAATTTATATGTCCAGCTGTACTCATTTAAAGTCCCATATTTTCTTCCTTTTTTGCTCTATACAATTAGGGATGGAGACAGCTGGACATTTTTCCAAGGATATGATGTGGCAGATCTATTCCCCATTTTTTACCAGAATAGTGAAGTACTGTAAGGCTGGTGTTTTATTGCGCAGTAAAGAATATACTTACAAAAAAGAGGATAAAAACGGGCATGTAAAATACAAGAATACTTCCGGGAACGCGAAAACCACCATGCGTTCCATGGCAACAGGAAGTGATGGAATTAGGAATCGGAACCAGAAATTACATTACGTTTCGCCCTTAAAGCGGAGTTCCGGCCACAAAATCTACATAATCGATTTTGTGGCCATCCGCTTCCTTTTTGTCACCTGAAAAAGAAATGGATAGTTAAGATTTTTTTTTTTTACTTACCTTGTTATTGTATAAAAATATACTCACCTTTCTTCCACTTCCTCCCTCTGCGCCGCAGCCCACGCCGTCTCTTTCCGGCTTGCAATGACTCCTGGGAGCTGAACGTCATTGCTCCCAGGAATCAATGTGCTGGTACCGGCCCCGCCCGTCACTTCCGGTGTGGCACCGCATTCCCTGCTAAACAGCTTCTGGGCATGCCCAGAAGCTGTGGAGGAATGCGGCGCTGCACCGGAAGTGACGAGCGGGGCCGGTGCAGTGCATCGTGGGACCGAAGAGGACGGAAGAGGACGCAGAAGAGGATCGCGCTGGCTTCAGCTGCCCACATCCAAAATGGCAACGCTGGAGAGGAAATCTTAAAGGTAAGTATTTCTTCTTGCAGGTAAGTACGACCCGGGACAGTACAGAGGCTATCCATTGTGGAATGTACTAGCCCTGACTATCCCGGGGGTACAGAGCGCCATCAAGGATCTCATTTCCGGCAGGTGGAGACCCAAGTGGAGCAGCCTCCTTCTGGGTGACCAAGCAGGTTACATGATGGCCATTTTAGATGTATACCATCGTTTTCCCTTACTTATAACTTATAAATAGCACAAAAGCACTTTATATGGAGATGTTCTTTTGAATATTGATTTTTATTGGACATTTATATATGTTGTATAGGATGCAAGCGCTGTATCGTATTTTCATTAATATCATTTATAGATGCACAAGTGTGTCAACTGTCTGGCTGTGTAGTGCAACCTAGGTGTGTAAACCACAAAACCGATCATCCAGAATTTTAAATCCTTTGGCCTTAAAGGATAAGTAGTCCTTTCTCAAGTATATACATACAGTAGAAAGTCAAGTTGGTAAAAGGCACAATGCAAAGATAACATAAAAAGTAATTGTAAGATTTGTAAGATAAAAAGAATATTGAGGCAGCCACTGATCTAATTTTTGAAAATGCTAGTTTCTTGGATATCATTCTAAAATTCTGACTTTAGAAAATTTATGAGCTACCGATCCAAGTAAACAAATCAGGAATTTTGACTTCACATGCTGCTGCATGGTGCTGGGACTTTAGTAGGCACTAAAGCAAGATACAGCTGCAAGAAAAAGTATGTGAACCCTTTGCAATGATATGGATTTCTGCACAAATTGGTCATAAAATGTGATCTGATCATCATCTAAGTCACAATAATAGACAATCACAGTCTGCTTAAACTAATAACACACAAAGAATGAAATGTTGCCACGTTTTTATTGAACAAACCATGTAAACATTCACAGTGCAGGTGGAAAAAGTATGTGAACCCCTAGACTAATGACATCTCCAAGAGCTAATTGGAGTGAGATGTCAGCCAACTGGAGTCCAATCGATGAGATGAGATTGGAGGTGTTGGTTACAGCTGCCCTGCCCTATAAAAAACACACACCAGTTCTGGGCTTGCTTTTTACAAGAAGCATTGACTGATGTGAATGATGCCTCGCACAACAGAGCTCTCAGAAGACCTACGATTAAGAATTGTTGACTTGCATAAAGCTGGAAAGGGTTATAAAAGTTTCTCCAAAAGCCTTGCTGTTCATCAGTCCACGGTAAGACAAATTGTCTATAAATGGAGAAAGTTCAGCACTGCTGCTACTCTCCCTAGGAGTGGCCGTCCTGTAAAGATGACTGCAAGAGCACAGCGCAGACTGCTCAATGAGGTGAAGAAGAATCCTAGAGTGTCAGCTAAAGACTTACAAAAGTCACTGGCAAATGCTAACATCCCTGTTAGGGAATCTACAATACGTAAAACACTAAACAAGAATGGATTTCACAGGAGGATACCACAGAGGAAGCCACTGCTGTCCAAACAAAACATTGCTGCACGTTTAGAGTTTGCACAAGAGCACCTGGATGTTCCACAGCAGTACTGGCAAAATATTCTGTGGACAGATGAAACCAAAGTTGAGTTGTTTGGAAGAAACACACAACACTATGTGTGGCGAAAAAGAGGCACAGCACACCAACATCAAAACCTCATCCCAACTGTGAGGTATGGTGGTGGGGACATCATTGTTTGGGGCTGCTTTGCTGCATCAGAACCTGGACGGTTTGCTATCATTGAAGGAAAAATCAATTCCCAAGTTTATCAAGACATTTTGCAGGAGAACTTAAGGCCATCTGTCTACTAGCTGAAGCTCAACAGAAGATGGGTGTTGCAACAGGACAATGAACCAAAGCATAGAAGTAAATCAACAACAGAATGGCTTAAACAGAAGAAAATACGCCTTCTGAAGTGGCCCAGTCGGAGTCCTGACCTCAACCCGATTGAGATGCTGTGGCATGACCTCAAGAAAGCGATTCACACCAGACATCCCAAGAATATTGCTGAACTGAAACAGTTCTGTAAAGAGGAATGGTCAAGAATTACTCCTGACCATCTATTGTTGTGACTTAGATGATGATGATCAGATCACATTTTATGACCAATTTGTGCAGAAATCCATATCATTCCAAAGGGTTCACATACTTTTTCTTGCAGCTGTAAATAGCATTTTCAGACAGAGATAAACAATGGTAGCCTACATGCTTCTTTAATGTCAGGTTTACTGCCATATAGCCATGACCACTACATGTAAAAATATGTTCATGAGTAAGGAATAAAATGTGTTGAAAAAAAAAATAATGTGTTCTTTGCGTTATTGATCTCTTTAACAAAGCAAACAGCCTCGATTTTTGCCTAGCATGTATGATACATAAGTAAGCTGTCTTCATTTGGAAACATATTCTTCTGAATGCCCCCTATGTTGCTTTTATAATGATATGAAATTGTCTAATAGTAGTGAATACAGAAACCATTATAATAAGAAAATCCACTCAAAATAATAAGATAAGATTTTTTTTTTTAAATACAGAAAAGTAGAGGTCAATATTAATGCATCACATGTGTGTGGTTACAAGAGAGAGCAATATGATTAATATTAGACAGTAGAAGTCATTTTTCTTTTCTTTTCAATAAAATGCAAGTGTGGACCAGTATGTAATTCACCTACACAAGTTATGTTATTATTTTTCCACCAGGTGGCAGTATAAGACTGATAAATGGAAACAGCAGTTGCCAAGGAAGAGTGGAAGTTCTGTACCAGAACACTTGGGGCACTGTGTGTGATGATGACTGGGATTACAACAATGCACAGGTGGTTTGCAAGCAGATGGACTGTGGCCCAGCCATTGTAGCTACAACCCTTAGTTATTTTGGCTATGGCAGTGGACCTATACTCCTAGACAATGTAGACTGTGTTGGAACAGAGAAAGATATTGTGGACTGCTTTCACTTAGGCTGGGGCCAGCATAATTGTGGACATCATGAAGATGCTGGTGTTATATGTCAAGGTAAATATATTTGTGAAACACAAACAAGAATATCTTAACTGGTAAAGAGACAAACATGATTTAATTTTAAACACAAATGACATATTATGAGCACTTTATATTTGTTTTTTGTTTATTTTAGTCTTTTGAATAAGTCATGTGACTCTGACTCTTGTGGTAGTGGTAGTAAATGCTGTTTTACCACTTATACATACAGGTAGGCCTATAATAATGCTTACCTCTTGGTACTGTGATAATCTCCTAAACTTGCCGTGCTTACCGTGCCAGACCTTCAGAGCAATGCCGTAAACAGTGGCTCCCGCGCAAATGGGCAGGAGTGACATCCTCACGCCCCCGGCCACTCATGACACTGGTTAAAAGGTAGATGACAAGTGTTCAGGGAGATCTAGTGTTACTCAGATAATCAAATAATCAACGGAGTATGAGTCCATAATGATATAGAAGGTTCATGGAGAGTCTTTAAAATATATCAGAGTGTCCACTGATGATAGATAAAGTATGGAACACTTAGGGGAAGGCAGCTCTTCCCAGAAGTGAAGACCAACTCTGGAAGTAGATATACAAAAAGCAGAAAAGCGCCTCTAAGTGTATTACTTTATTAAGCAAAGTGTATTACTTTATTCAGCAGGGAAACAGCAATAACAATTGGCAACCCACGAGATGAGAGTAGACAAAAGGCCCATCAAATGGAATAAGGGGATCTTCTGCAAGGTGAAGAGTACAGCCACACTGATCCAAATATGCAGAGCCCGGGGTCAGGACAGGAAGATTTGCCGGCAGCCTCCTAGTCATTCCAGGTTCTGTGGCATGGAAAAATATCCACATACAGTGCATTGCGAAAGTATTCGGCCCCCTTGAACTTTTTGACCTTTTGCCACATTTCAGGCTTCAAACATAAAGGTATAAAACTGTAATTTTTTGTGAAGAATCAACAACAAGTGGGACACAATCATGAAGTGGAACGTAATTTATTGGATATTTCAAACTTTTTTAACAACTAAAAAACTGAAAAATTGGGCGTGCAAAATTATTCAGCCCCCTTAAGTTAATACTTTGTAGCGCCACCTTTTGCTGCGATTACAGCTGTAAGTCGCTTGGGGTATGTCTCTATCAGTTTTGCACATCGAGAGACTGAAATTTTTGCCCATTCAGTGAGGTTGGATGGAGAGCGTTTGTGAACAGCAGTTTTCAGTTCTTTCCATAGATTCTCGATTGGATTCAGGTCTGGACTTTGACTTGGCCATTCTAACACCTGGATATGTTTATTTGTGAACCATTCCATTGTAGATTTTGCTTTATGTTTTGGATCATTGTCTTGTTGGAAGACAAATCTCCATCCCAGTCTCAGCTCTTTTTCAGACTACATCAGGTTTTCTTCCAGAATGGTCCTGTATTTGGCTCCATCCATCTTCCCATCAATTTTTACCATCTTCCCTGTCCCTGCTGAAGAAAAGTTGGCCCAAACCATGGTGCTGCCACCACCATGTTTGACAGTGGGGATGGTGTGTTCAGGGTGATGAGCTGTGTTGCTTTTACGCCAAACATAACGTTTTGCATTGTTGCCAAAAAGTTTGATTTTGGTTTCATCTGACCAGAGCACCTTCTTCCACATGTTTGGTGTGTCACCCAGGTGGCTTGTGGCAAACTTTAAACGACACTTTTTATGGATATCTTTAAGAAATGGCTTTCTTCTTGCCACTTTTCCATAAAGGCCAGATTTGTGCAGTATATGACTGATTGTTGTCCTATGGACAGAGTCTCCCACCTCAGCTGTAGATCTCTGCAGTTCATCCAGAGTGATCATGGGCCTCTTGGCTGCATCTCTGATCAGTCTTCTCCTTGTATGAGCTGAGGGACGGCCAGGTCTTCGTAGATTTGCAGTGGTCTGATACTCCTTCCATTTCAATATTCTCGCTTGCACAGTGCTCCTTAGGATGTTTAAAGCTTGGGAAATCTTTTTGTATCCGATTCCGGCTTTAAACTTCTCCACAACAGTATCTTGGACCTGCCTGGTGTGTTCCTTGTTCTTCATGATGCTCTCTGCGCTTTAAACAAACCTCTGAGACTATCACAGTGCAGGTGCATTTATACGGAGACTTGATTACACACAGGTGGATTCTATTTATCCTCATTAGTCATTTAGGTCAACATTGGATCATTCAGAGATCCTCACTGAACTTCTAGAGAGAGTTTGCTGCACTGAAAGTAAAGAGGCTGAATAATTTTGCACGCCCAATTTTTCAGTTTTTTATTTGTTAACAAAGTTTGAAATATCCAATAAATTTTGTTCCACTTCATGATTGTGTCCCACTTGTTGTTGATTCTTCAAAAAAAAATTACAGTTTTATATCTTTATGTTTGAAACCTGAAATGTGGCAAAAGATCGAAAAGTTCAAGGGGGCCGAATTATTTCGCAATGCACTGTATATATATATATATAAATATATATATATATATATATATATATATATATACATATATATATATACACATATATATATATATATACAGTATCTCACAAAAGTGAGTACACCCCTCACATTTTTGGAAATATTTTATTATATCTTTTCATGTGACAACACTGAAGAAATGACACTTTGCTACAATGTAAAGTAGTGAGTGTACAGCTTGTATAACAGTGTATATTTGCTGTCCCTTTAAAATAACTCAACACACAGCCATTAATATCTAAACAGCTGGCAACAAAAGTGAGTACACCCCTAAGTTAAAATGTCCAAATTGGGCCCAAAGTGTCAATATTTTGTGGCCACCATTATTTTCCAGCACTGCCTTAACCCTCTTGGGCGCGGAGTTTACCAGAGCTTCACAGTTTGCCACTGGAGTCTTCTTCCACTCCTCCATTACGACATCACGGAGCTGGTTGATGTTAGAGACCTTGTGGTCCTCCAACTTCCATTTGAGGATGCCCCACAGATGCTCAATAGGGTTTAGGTCTGGAGACATGCGTTATCATGTTGGAATACTGCCCTGCGGCCCAGTCTCCGAAGGGAGGGGGTCTCCGAAGGGAGGGGATCATGCTCTGCTTTAGTATGTCACAGTACATGTTGGCATTCTTGGTTCCCTCAATTGACTGTAGCTCCCCAGCACCGGCAGCACTCATGCAGCCCCAAACATTGACACTCCCACCACCATGCTTGACTGTAGGCAAGACACACTTGTCTTTGTACTCCTCATCAGACCACAAGACATGGTTCCAGTAATCCATGTCCTTAGTTCTGCTTGTCTTCAGAAAACTGTTTGCGGGCTTTATTGTGCATCATCTTTAGAAGAGGCTTCCTTCTGCGATGACAGAAATGCAGACCAATTTGATGCAGTGTGCAGCGTATGGTTTGATCACTGACAGGCTGACCCCCCCACCCCTTCAACCTCTGCAGCAATGCTGGCAGCACTCATACATCTATTTTACAAAGACAACCTCTGGATATGACGCTGAGCACGTGCACTCAACTCCTTTGGTCGACCATAGCGAGGCCTGTTCTGAGTGGAACCTGTCCTGTTAAACCGTTGTATGGTCTTGGCCACCATGCTGAAGCTCAGTTTCAGGGTCTTGGCAATCTTCTTATAGCCTAGGCCATCTTTATGTAGAGCAACATTTCTTTTTTTCAGATCCTCAGAGTTCTTTGCCATGAGGTGCCATGGTGAACTTCCAGTGACCAGTATGAGAGAGTGAGAGCGATAACACCAAATTTAACACACCTGCTCCCCATTCACTCCTGAGACCTTGTAACACTAACGAGTCACATTACACCGGGGAGAGAAAATGTCTAATTGGGCCCAATTTGGACATTGTCACTTAGGGGTGTACTCACTTTTGTTGCCAGTGGTTTAGACATTAATGGCTGTGTGTTAAGTTATTTTGAGAGGACAGCAAATTTACACTGTTATACAAGCTGTACACTCACTACTTTACATTGTAGCAAAGTGTCATTTCTTCAATGTTGTCACATGAAAAGATATACAAATATTTACAAAAATGTGAGGGGTGTACTCGTGTACTCACTTTTGTGAGATACTATACATAAGTCAAAAATGTATTAAATTGTATTGTGGTTGGTAAATTAAATGAGGGTTGGAAACCTGTGTATGAAAAGGTCGGTATGGTGTGCCAGAACCGACGTAAGGGGTAGGCCTGTAAATAAAGAGGGCCCCCGAAGGTTAGAATGCCAAGAAAAAGGGTGAAGGTGGGTGGGGTGACAGCGGATGCGGCAGGACGGTGTAGGGGAGGAGCAGTGCTATAAAAGCCCGCTAGCTCCTCCCACAAATACAGGCCTGCGGCCTAACACTTGTGGTCGGTAAATTAAATGACGGTTGGAAACCTGTGTATGAAAAGGTCGGTGTGGTGTGCCAGAACCAACGTAAGGGGTAGGCCTGTAAATAAAGAGGGCAAAAGAGATGCAGAAGTACACACTTTATCTGATATACAATTAAGACACAAGACTCCTGAAAGCCAATCTCAACTCTCTTTAAGGTGTGGGATGTATGTTTGGAATAATAATAATAATGTGACCCAGTGTGTTGATACCGGAGGCAGCCGACGCTGCACCTATCCTGAAAGAGTGACCTGAGGAGTCCCAACCCAGTTTGATACACAAAGTGCGGACGTAGAACACGAACTTAGGTGTGGTAAGGGGATTACCCAGCAGGGTGAACAATGGTGAGCGGCTGGGAGAGTTTTTGGTCTGGGCCAAGTATATGTCCAGGACCTTGACAGGGCACCAATTATTATCTGTCTGGTTTTTGAACACCGAAGTCTCAGAATATAATGATCCCCTAACTTCACCAAATCCTCTTTGAGGAGGCATGAGCGACTCTCCGTCTGTGTAGCCACAGTGAACTCCCCGGGTCTGAGGAAACCGTAAAAGGCCAGGTACATGGCGGCTTTAATGACTGGTGGTTGGTGTGGGGTTCAAAAGGTACTGTGTCCAACATGTCAGATAAAACCCGGAATTTTTCCCCATCTATGGGCAAACGCCTGACCGAGGAGTGACGATCCACTTTACTGATACCCTTTAATATGTTCTTAACCGGGTAAGCCTTGAGAAAAGGAGACAGGTTCGGCTCGTACGTCAAGACGTGGTGTTGTACGCCAGACAGGTAAAGCTTGATCGTACTGAGAGATAGATTGAGCTGAAGGTGGCAAAAAGCCGCAAAAGCGACCATCGTCTGGACTGAGTGGTTGTGAATGTCGAAACTCTGCTGTGAACCTCCGGAAAATGGTCATAGCTCTGTCGTAGGCCCTCCTGGTGTTAGTTGACAAGGCCATCCGGGCCAATTCATGACTATGCGCCAAAATCCGGGCTAGTCCAGGACTAACTCGTTGAACTCCGGGGTCCGTGTGGGGCATCTGTTGGCAGCCAGGTGGATGTTGAAGAACACCTGCAATTTAGAACGGGACAAAGCGTCAGCTTGGAGTGGCCTGGGATGTGCTCGCAGAAAAGGAAAAACTGTAAGGTGGCTGCCAACAACGTCAGCCTGCAAACTAGCCTCATAATAGTCAGAGATGATGACCGGCCCTTGTTGATGATGTCGCAGGCTGCCCTATTGTCACTGAAACATTTAACGGCCATCCCTGACCAGCATCTACCCCAAGTGAAAGCCGCCGCCACTATCAGATAAATCTCAAATAAAGCCGATGGTTTCGCGGAAAGCAGGTAACGTAAGTGACTTGGCCGGCCAACAATCCCTAAACCAAGAGTTCCTATAGATAGCTTCGAACCCAGTGTTAGCGGCTGCGTCTGTCCAGAAAACAGGGGATTGGGTGGAAATAGGCGGGATGAACATAGATATACCATTCCAATGCTCTAGGAATTCCACCCACATGGCCAGGTCAGCCCTAGCTGGGGATTCCAGGTGAGCAATAACACCCTCCGGAAGACCTGGCAGTAAGCACAGTAACCGTGAAATAAAGGATCTACCCTGGGGAATGATGCGCATAGCGAAATTCAAGGACCCTATTAAAGATTGAAGATCCTTCCGCGAGAAGGTCCCCAACTCAAGGAACTTGCCTACAACCTCGCGAATGCGCCTGAGCTTGTCCTCGGGAAGGCTGGATTGCATGGAGACAGAATCTTAGGTGATGCCCAGAAAATCTAACCTGGTGACGGAACCAATCGTTTTGACCGGTGACAGGGGGAACCCCAGGGTAGAAAACAAGGCCATGGTGCTTTTTAAACTGACGGGGCTACAGTTGCCATGCTCAACCAATAAAAAGTCATCCAAGTAGTGTAGTGCCGTGGGGCACCTGGCGATGTTGAGAAGGAGCCAGCAGAGAGTTTCTGCAAAGGTGTTGAATATCCTTGGACTACTTTTGGACCCAAATGTGAGCCTAATGGCAAAGTAATATTCCCCCCTCCACTTCACACCATGAACATGCCATAAAGAGGGGTGAATGGGCAACAGCTTGAAGGCATTGGATATACTGTATCTGTTTCACTGAGCCAAGCAGCCCTACCTGCCCGAAAAATGGCTTGAATGGCATTGTCCACGGTAGTGTAGTGGAGAGAGAACTCGGCAGATGGTATGAGGGAATTCAGGCTAGGGTTAGCAGACTAATGAGGAGCAGACATGTCGATGATCAAACGTTTTTTATTAGAATATTTGCTGATGGCAATACCAATCGGGTTCATGCGCCAGGAGGTGAAGGGAGGGGCGGGAAAGGGGCCTATCATGAACCCTTCCTGGACCTCCTTCCTGAGCAGAATATCCACCGATTGAGGATCATCCTCGGCTGACAGCAGGTTGGGACTCTACCAGATGTGGAGACGGGTGTGATTTTAAGTAAAAGGCCAGAACATCAATTTTGTAAGGTTCTGGCACTCTCAGTGCCTCCTATCACATCATTTCCGGGTGCTATCCATCTACCTAGATAGATGAAGCACATATAGGTGAGTTTCCCTTTAAGAGTGCTGACATCATCACTGAGCGCCGGACTGAACAGCTATTTAAATCACCAGCTCTCACTCACATGTGTTCGTTCAACCTGCTGTGTGCCTAGATGTGCCTTGATGCTAACCTGTCTTGAAGCTCTCATGCTTGCAAGCATACCTCGCTGTCGGAACCACGCTGCGCTGATCCCTGTATCCCGCTACCGGATCATCCGCTCTTGTCGAACCTCTCCTCTGCTACATTGCTACTAGTGATAAGTACCCCATAGGGGAAACCTCAATAACATTCATACTAAAGCTTACACTGTCTAGCTCTGCATACTAAGGACTGTTACTACATCTGCACTATCTAGATTGCTAGCTCTTGAGCCTACTATCATCTGCTCTTGCACTGGGTTAGTCTCTCCTGTATGTCATCTGCTATCCTATCATCTACTACCATACATAATTGCTAACCTATCTGCATCCCACCTGTTACTATCTCATTCTCAAGAACATTCCTCTCAAGTGTCTGTCACCTATCGTCTCAACTCAACCTGTCTCTTCAGCCTATCACCTCTATACTACTATATACATAGATCACTCCAGGAACTTCTTATTGAGTGTGTGTATTTACTTGCTGAATTGAGATCATCCACACATGATGAGTCTTTGGGAGTTGGGATTGGTGTCTCAGCGTTTCTCTACATGACTACTGAAGTGGAATATTTCTGCAGCTGTAAATCCACATCATACATAAAACGCAGGAGCGTTACAAATTTTCACCTCGGTTAGTCATTGTTTTGGATTCAACCTGGAAGGACACATGGATTTGGCATGGGCTCTAAAGCAACCCGAACAGACGTGAAGTAGTCTGCAAGCACTGAAGCTACAGGCTCCCCCATTGAAATTGTTGCAAATCTGAGCCTTGCCTAGATAAACAATCGGGCGACCTAGCTTATCCCTGAGGCCACGTTGTTCCGGCTTACTAGCACCCCCCGAGACCCCAGAAGCAGAGGGCTCGGACTCCATGGGGCAAAGGTTGGCAGTGTGTGAGGTGGAGGAGCATGTAGTGCACGAAGGTGGTACTAGGCCTGCAAAGTGCCTACAAAAAAGTTCCGTATCCAGGAGGCTCCAATCAGAATGAACATTAAACTGGGCGAAGGTTGCAGCTGCCTTAGCCGAAACTGATTTGTGAAAATCATAGAACATGAAGCCCCCGTACTTGTGGCCGAACTACCTTGTGGAGATACAAGTCTAACTCCTCCCGACGATGTGGGTATACCGAGCATATCACATCCCTGTAAATACCAAAGGCCAGGACAAACTCCGGGATGGTCAGCTTTTTGTTAAGACTAGGGTCTCTGGCCTTCATCACCACGGCTAAATCCCCGTAATTGTAAACCCTGTTCTCCACGATGTCCTGGGAGGCAATTAGCAGGGCCACCAGGTTCACATCTTTCCCATCTAAGATATCTTTGCGGAGAGCTGGGGGAACCATGTGCGCTGGGGTGATGATAGGAGAAGCAGCCGGGGAGAAAAAGGGGAAAACTGGGGGCCTACCCTGTCCACTAACTGGAGCGGGGGCTTGCAACGGCAAGGAGGGAGGTGGAACCCCGTGGGCCGGACTGGCGTCCTCCAACTTGGTCAGTCTATCGCTGATAGACTGCAGGGAAGACAAAATAGTGTCCAGAGTTCCTTGCATGTTCGTGCCACTGCTCTGAGAGCTGGTACCCAGTCCAGTATCTTCTGGATGTGCTCAGAGGATTTTGAACAGCTCAGCCTTCCTAGCCGTGGCTGGGAAAGGGATTCCTCTGTGGCATAAAACCGCCAAAATTTTTGGAATGGTCCAGGACCCATAGGAGCCTAGAGTGGACGGATTCCTGCGACCCCTGGGGGTACCAGCTCTAACCGGGGTGCCAGGCCTAGCTGGTGTGGATGGGGTAAAAGATCCTTCGTCCAGGTTGGCTCCTTGAGACATGCTGCAGAGAAAAGAAACAAATAGAACACCAAGACATCTGATTAACAAACCGTAAAGCCCAAACACAGAACTGGCTGGCTAACTAGTGCCTGCAGGCAAAAAACTTGACTACCCCGTGACAAGTGAGGCCCTGCTAGTTGCCAAGCGTCAGGTGAGAGGCTCTAGCTATGATTTGGGCGTGGGGCACGAGCCACTAGCGTGGTGGCGGGGAGGTTGGCCTCTCTGTGACAGTAAAGAACCAAAACGTGTGGCCGTGACAAATTGGGCCCTAACTTTAAACCCCATGAGAAGGGTGAAAGCGAGGCTCTAACTATGGTTTGGCCCGAGGGCGAAGAATCTTCATGTTGAGATTGGGGAGTTGGCCTCGTGGGACCGGCTATATTGGAGAGGTATAAGGCCAGCACCTAGCCCTAACAGCCAGTTCACTCACCCTGCGGGGGGGGGGGGGCTTGATAGAGGGAACGAAAACACATAGCAGCCGTACACATGCAGTAGGTCAGAGCAGACGGCAACTAGCAGCACCCATGAGGTCGTACAGGACTGAACAGTACCTGATGGTGACGTACTGAAATGTGCATTGCGTGTATGATGATTGCGTGATGGAAGGTGAACCAAGTTAACCAGTACTAGCATACCAAGGTGACTATGGTGTACGTGGAGCAGTGTTGGGGGTAACGAGTTACAATGTAACGGATTACAGTAACTACGTTACGTTACGCTACGTTTTTTGGTAACGTAGTAATGTAACGAGTTACATTGGTAAGATCGGTAACTAAATTACTTTACATGGCTTGAGGAACGCACTTTCCTGCGTTACTCAAGCCGTGAGGTCATATAATCATCAGGGCAGCTTTATTCCCAGGGGCTTTTACATTAAATAAGATTCCCAGGAGGCGAACTATTTCTCCATTTTCGGGCGCGTAGGTATACATGCAGAAGCGCCGCTGTATTGCACTTGAACTAAGTTCCGGCTGGGCGCCGGCCAGTCCGCGCACTGCCTGAGTGCCTGCCTAGCCTATCCTCTGCGGCTCTGCCCTCCTCGTCAGCGGAGTGATTCTCCCGCCGCAGGAGCCGTGGGCGTGGACTCGGAGACAGTGAGGGAGAAGAAGTGAGAGTCTGTCTAGCCTAGCAGGTAAGTGTCGCGACAGCCCCTTTCCTAGCTCACTGTCACCGCTCAGCCGTGCCCCCAGTTTTGCTTCTGGCAAAAGCAGCAATTAGCACAGACAGTCTTCTCACTGCCTCCATAAATGATCGGCTTTTTCAGCTCCCTGGCGCTGCCCGCTGGCATGATGTAAATGATCGATCACGGGTCCTTCTGTCTGTGCACTCTCCAACCATCTGGGGGCACGCTGTGGTCACTCTGTGGTCAATCTGGGGGCACGCTGTGGTCACTCTGTGGTCAATCTGGGGGCACGCTGTGGTCAATCTGGGGGCACGCTGTGGTCAATCTGGGGGCACGCTGTGGTCACTCTGTGGTCAATCTGGGGGCATGCTGTGGTCACTCTGTGGTCAATCTGGGGGCACGCTGTGGTCAATCTGGGGGCACGCTGTGGTCAATCATGGGGAACGCTGTGGTCACTCTGTGGTCAATCTGGGGGCACGCTGTGGTCACTCTGGCATTGAAAGGTGGCACGCTGTGGTCAGTCTGCATTGAAAGGAGGCACGCTGTTGTCAGTCTGGCATTGAAAGGGGGCACGCTGTGGTCAGTCTGGCATTGAAAGGGGGCACACTGTGGTCACTCTGGCATTGAAAGGGGGCACGCTGTGGTCAGTCTGGCATTGAAAGGGGGCACACTGTGGTCACTCTGGCATTGAAAGGGGGCATGCTGTGGTCAATATGGGGGCACGCTGTGGTCAATCTGGGGGCACGCTGTGGTCACTCTGGCATTGAAAGGGGGCATGCTGTGGTCAATCTGGGGGCACGCTGTGGTCACTCTGGCATTGAAAGGTGGCACGCTGTGGTCAGTCTGCATTGAAAGGAGGCACGCTGTTGTCAGTCTGGCATTGAAAGGGGGCACGCTGTGGTCAGTCTGGCATTGAAAGGGGGCACACTGTGGTCACTCTGGCATTGAAAGAGGGCATGCTGTGGTCAATATGGGGGCACGCTTTGGTCAATCTGGGGGCACGCTGTGGTCACTCTGGCATTGAAAGGGGGCATGCTGTGGTCAATATGGGGGCACGCTGTGGTCACTCTGGCATTGAAAGGGGGCACGCTGTGGTCACTCTGACTATCGTGCCCCCTTTCAATGCCAGAGTGACCACAGCATGCCCCCTTTCAATGCCAGAGTGACCACAGTGTGCCTCCTTTTAATGCAGACTGACTATCGTGCCCCCTTTCAATGCCAGTCTGCATTAAAAGGAGGCACACTGTGGTCACTCTGGCATTGAAAGGGGGCACGCTGTGGTCACTCTGGCATTGAAAGGGGGCACGATGGTCACTCTGCATTGAAAGGGGGCACGCTGTGGTCAATCTGGCATTGAAAAGAGGCACGCTGTGGTCAGTCTGGCATTGAAAGGGGGCACGCTGTGGTCACTCTGGCATTGAAAGGGGGCACGCTGTGGTCACTCTGGCATTGAAAGGGGGCACACTGTGGTCACTTTGGCATTGAAAGGGGGCACACTGTGGTCACTCTGGCATTGAAAGGGGGCACGCTGTGGTCATATATATATAACAATAAATATTGTATTGTTTTTTGTGCACTACAAATAAATATGCGCATTGGAATTTGTTCATATTTTTTTTCAAAAGTAAAGTAAAGTAATAAATAGTGAAGTTACTTTTCAAATGAAGTAACTAGTAAAGTAATCTCATTACAATTTACAGAAGTAACTAGTAACTAGTTAAATTTTTTGACTAACTACCCCAACACTGACGTGGAGGACCAGTATATATATATTATACAGTATCTCACGAAAGTGAGTACAACCCTCACATTTTTGTAAATATTTTATTATATCTTTTCATGTGACAACACTGAAGAAATGACACTTTGCTACAATGTAAATTAGTGAGTGTACAGCTTGTATAACTGTAAATTTGCTGTCCCCTCAAAATAACTCAACACACGGCCATTAATGTCTAAACCGCTGGCAACAAAAGTGAGTACACCCCTAAGTGGAAATGTCAAGATTGACCCCAATTAGCCACTTTCCCTCCCCGGTGTCATGTGACTCGTTAGTGTTACAAGGTCTCAGATGTGAATAGGGAGCAGGTATGTTAAATTTTGTGTTATCACTCACTCTCTCATACTGGTCACTGGAAGTTCAACATGGCACCTCATGGCAAAGAACTCTCTGAGGATCTGAAAAAAAGAATTGTTGCTCTACATAAAGATGGCCTAGGCTATAAAAATATTGTCAAGACCCTGAAAGTGACCATCAGCACAGTGGCCAAGACCATACAGTGGTTTAAAAGGACAGGTTCCACACAGAACAGGCCTCGCCAAAAAGTTGAGTGCATGTGCTCAGCGTCATATCCAGAGGTTGTCTTTGGAAAATAGATGTATTAGTGCTGCCAGCATTGATGCAAAGGTTGAAGGGGTGGGGGGTCAGCCTGTCAGTGCTCAGACCATACGCTGCACACTGCATCAAATTGGTCTGCATGGCTGTCGTTCCAGAAGGAAGCCTCTTCTAAAGATGATGCACAAGAAAGCCCACAAACAGTTTGCTGGAGACAAGCAGACTAAGGACATGGATTACTGGAACCATGTCCTGTGGTCTGATGAGACCAAGATAAACCTATTTGGTTCAGATGGTGTCAAGTGTGCGACCGGGTGAGGAGTACAAAGACAAGTGTGTCCTGCCTACAGTCAAGCATGGTGGTGGGAGTGTCATGGTCTGGGGCTGCATGAGTGCTGCCGGCACTGGGGAGCTACAGTTCATTGAGGGAACCGTGAATGCCAACATGTACGGTGACATACTGAAGCAGAGCATGATCCCCTCCCTTCAGATACTGGGCCGCAGGACAGTATTCCATCATGATAATAACCCCAAACACACCTCCAAGACGACCACTGCCTTGCTAAAGAAGCTGAGGGTAAAGGTGATGGCATGTCTTCAGACCTAAACCCTATTGAGCATATGTGGGGCATCCTCAAACAGAAGGTGGAGGAGTGCAAGGTCTCTAACATCCACCAGCTTTGTGATGTTGTCATGGAGGAGTGGAAGAGGACTCCAGTGGCAACCTGTGAAGCTCAGGTGAACTCCATACCCAAGAGGGTTAAGGCAGTTCTAGAAAATAATGGTGACCACACAAAATATTAACACTTTGGGCCCAATTTGGACATTTTAACTTAGGGGTGTACTCACTTTTGTTGCCAGCAGTTTGGACATTAATGGCTGAGTGTGTTATTTTGAGGGGACAGCAAATTTACACTGTTATACAAGCTGTACACTCACTACTTTACATTGTAGCAAAGTTTCATTTCTTCAGTGTTGTCACATGAAAAGATATAATAAAATATTTACAAAAATGTGAGGGGTGTACTCACTTTTGTGAGATACTGTATATATATATATATATATATATATATATATATATGCAGAGGCGTAACTAGAACCTTCAGGGCCCTGTGCAAGAAACCAGGAAGGGCCCCCTGGACCCCTGGCGCCCTGGGGCCCTTTACTCTAGTTGCGGGGCCCTTTATTACGGTCCCGGTTATTACAGTCCCGCAGCGGGACCCTTTCACAAGTTCTGCAGTGGGCCCCCTTCCTGCCATCTTGGGGCCTCCCCACGGTGGTGGAATGCCAGGGTCCTGTCGCAAGTGTGACCTTTGCGGTCCTGGAAGTTCACCCACTAGTGTCAGTAGTTTTTTTTCTTTGGTATTTTAATTATTTGTATTTTTATTTTTATCATTTTATTAAATTTTTTTACAATGTCACTGACTATGACTCTGTCCATTCAGAAAAGGAAGGAGCTGTTAAATTACATATTTACCGACCCCTTCCTGGTTCTCTATTGTGACACATCCCCTGCAGCAGCCGGCAGGAGAGGGAAGGGAGCATTCTGAAGGGGGGGGGGGGCAGCACAGAAGGGGGGGGGGGGACCAGGGAAGCACACAGGGGCCCAGAGACAGCAGAACACAAGTATACTGGATAGGAGAAGTGGTGGGGGGCAGCGTACAGAGGAACCAATCTCCTCCATTTTCCTCCATTTTCCTCCTGCAGCTACAGAAGGAAAAAGGAGGACAGTGATTTCTCTACATGCTGCCCCTGTCGCCCCTCCTATTCAGGTCTACATGGGAGCCACATGGGCCCCCTTGAGCATGGGGCCCGGTTGCGATTGCAACCCCTGCAACCCCTGTAGTTACGCCCCTGTATATATATATATTGTATGCGGTATAAACAAACAACCTACATATACAAGCATTTAAATTTGAACTTTTTTATATTAACTGATGAGGTTAACATACATGCAACTAAAGATTCTAGTTTCTTTTTAAATCTGAACAGAGCTACAGTCTTATTTATAAAGGGTGTAAACACTTATGAAAGGGCGGGCACACCTATGCAAACATGGCACTGGAAATGTACTTTTCATAAAAACTGGCAATTTGGTTTTCACTTTAGCATTCCTAGTTGAAAGATTTTATTTAAAGCAAAACTAGAATGCCTCAATTTCACCTTTTGTATACAGAAACTAAAATAATATACTTTTGTTGTTTGTTTTAATTGCTCATTTATACATTTTTTTTTCCAAGTATAAAATTGATAGAAAGGAAAAGGAGCAGTTCAGGAATACCATATCGACTTCATGACTAAATATTAAAAGGGATCACACTGTTTTTGCATATTTTTATTAATATTAGTTGTATAAATACATATTTATTTCATAGGTTTAAAGGAATCTGAACTGTTTTCAAAAGGGAACAGCTTTGAAGTTACAACTGAATCTGTAACACCCCCTAAAGATGGTATGTGTTTCCATATTTTGCATTCAGTACTCTTATTCAGCTATACTGAAGTTATTTATCCATTGCCCTAAAAAATGGATTGAATGCTTATAAGGCCTCTTTCACACGGCCGTTCAGTTTTCTTTTTCCGATCCGGTGCTTTTTTTTTTTTACACGGAGCGGATGACACTTGTGTCATCTGCTCCGTATGTCCGCATATCATCCCATCCGTTTGCGGATGATGTACGGACATAATTTATGTCTATGGGCATTGCGGATGTCAGCGGATGACACCGCTGACATTCGATTTTGCATCCGTTCCGTTTTTTAAACGGAACAAAAATAGGGTTCCAAAAAATGGAACAGAACTGAAAGGACGAAAATCGGATGTCAGCGGATGGTCATCCGCAATCCCATAGACATTCATTATGTCCGTAAATCACCCGCAAACTAGTGGGGTGATTTACGGACATATGGAACATCCGTGTGAAAGAGCCCTAACTGTGCTTAGCATAAACCGTCAGTTATTATATAATGTGCTAGGTTCTACTATTAAAGTGTTTTAAAAAAAAAACTGCTGTTTCCATTACTGGTAGATGCTATAGAGGTAGATGCTATAGAGTTGCATCACATGACAGTTTCTTAGATCTCTTTGGGACTGTATAGATGAGTTCTTTGTGCTTTATTTTCTGGGCCTGCACAGCCGCTGTGCCATTTATATTTGAGTTTCACTCATTCTCATGTAAGTTATTCATTTTGTATTATGGAGAATGCACTAGGAAAAGCTGGCACGTGCAAAGGTTGACCAGAAAGCTCTAAATTTCCAGGCTGACAAGAACAGAGTCTGACATTATGGTAGGGCAATCTCTGTTTCATTTTCACTTAAAATGTAACTATTCACCAGGATCTCCAGCATCTCAATGCAACTTTATTGTACCAGACAGAACATGTACCCCATCAAAATCCTCCAACCAGTGAGCATGGGCATTGAGAAGGTTATATTCTTTCTTAACATCAATGCAAGTGAAGAGTGTGAGCAAACCCTGGTTTTTTAGGTGATTGCTGGGCCTAAGTTTGAGTGGTCCTGACTGCTGGAATTTAGGAAGATCTAGCTGTTGCGGTATGACTCATAGGGGGGCAAGGGTTTTTCTGCCCTTCAGGCTCCACCTCTAAAACAAATATAGTATAACTTTTCGGTTTAACATTCTAGTTTAATTTATTTTTAAAGGGAAAACATGGGCTCTTCTAGTACTTCAAAACCTTTTAAACAATAGTGCAGACTGTATGCAGTACGACATCTTAAATGTACTGTTAGCAATTTATGGCCCTAAAAATCTTCAGGTTAGATTTAGGCCTGTGTGGTCTGCTGCATTAACGGGTGTTAATGTTTATTGGGGTAAGGCAGTCTATTCTTTTTGAACAGGTGTCCAATGCACCCTATTGTAAGGTGGAAGCTATTTTTTACAGGGTGCCACAATAATCAGATGGTTCACATCTGTGCATTGTGGTGCATTGGGGTGGCATTCAAAATGACTACAGTGGTTAGTGTGTTATGGTAATACATGGTGAAACCCTTTTTTAGTGCACAATACTGCAACACAAAAAGTGTACGTGTCAGCACTCAGGTAACATATCAACAATCTTCACTTATCAGCCCGGTAATGATACAGCACAGCTCTTCTGGCAGTGTTTCTGAATATTGTGGGTAGTTTTTCTAGACTAGAGCCCAGTACACACTACAAGAAAATTGGGCAAACGATCATCCGGTTTTGCTTGAGGTTTCACAGCATGTCGAAACTGAGGATGGTATGAAAATTCTCAAATGAAAAAGGCTTTTTTTTTCTTTGACTTATTGTTGTTTACTGTTTCTGACCATGCGCAGTCTTTCGCATCTGATTTTTTTCTTGTACGAAAACAGTACACATTAAACGAAAATGTTTAGTTCTTTTCATGTACGAAAAAAATTTTAAGTTTGTCCCTTTGGAAATTTTTGTTTGGAAAGTCTGAATCGGATAACGAAAGTTGTGTACACACTATACAAAAATTAAATGATGGTTCCTTGTAAAGGATTTTTCTTCTGATTTTCTCATAGTGTGTACCCTACTTAAGTAAAGGATAGTTTATACATTTTAATTTGGTCCTGCCCACAAGAGGACAAGATGTAAAGAATTATAGTATATTAGCTAATCATAGGTCACTATGTAAAGCTGCCCCAGTCTTTAACCACATGGGGACCTTAGGCATAGGAGATATATCCTAAAAAACTTTAATAAAGTCTCTCCTACACTGTGCTCCTCGCCCACTGCTCCCTTACCACTATTAGTGCGCTTACTAGCTGTCAAAATGACAGCTGATAATTGCTATGCATTACATAGCAGTAGCGTCTTTCAAAAATCAGCTGCATATGTGTAAAATGACACTTGCAGATAGTCTGCAAGTGTCATTGATTAATATAGCGCAACAATGCATTGGTACATTGTATTTACTATTTTATTCATATGTAGATGAAAGGTCTGACCTTTGCTCTGCTTGAGGCATTGGTTAAAGAAACCTTTCAGTTTGAAAAAAAAACCACTAGTTTTATGGTTAACCTTAATCAGCTGATTACTTCATTCTTCAATTTCTTACCTTTGCTAACTTTTCTCTACTATCTTTTTTTTTTTTTTAATTTTTATTATTTAAACTTTTTCGTTATTCGTTTTGGTTTTTTTTTTTTTTTTGTTTTTTTCAGTGTCACATAACAAAAACGTGCATAATGGAAAATAAGCACCTTTTTCATTTGAAAATGTGATTTTAAATGGGCCAAATAATAGCAGAAAATATATACTTTTAATTTACAGTAACACTACTTACTTTAAAGCTAACACTGGTCAAAATGAGGAAAATGGAATAATATTTGCAATATTGCAAAAAGTAAACCTAGTTTTTCTCTAAAAACAATGTATGTGTTATTCTGTTATCTCAAGTAATAACAGAGGTTCTAACCCTTCACCACTTTGTCCAAAATTGTTTGGATTGGAGTTCAATTTTTAAGAATTTAGGTTAACTAGCCCAGCAAGTCAAAAGAAAATAAATAAGATCTTCCTCTCTAAATGCCTAGTTGCTTAACTCCTTCCTGTCTACAGTCTTTATATAAACCTTTTCTACCATGATTTCCCATGCTGAGGATTTATAAACATCACCATTTTTGTAAGGCACTAGCGGACAATTTGACTTTTATTCCTGGATGCCCACTGACAATTGTTACAGATTACTCTTGATCATGTGAATATTATATATATAACCCCATGCAGGCTGGAAGCTTTATTGAAAATATAAAAGCCTTCACCCTACAGAAGAACGCTGCCATCTTAATGCTGCAGTGGTATCTGCAGTGCCATCTGTTAAATACTGTAATTGCTCAGTAATAATATATATATATTTTACTTTTCTGCACATTTAACAGCTTGTAATTTAAAAAAGCCTGAGCATTTTATATTAAAAAGGTTTACTAAATAAAGGTATAAATGTCCTTAAAAACTATTTAAAAATTAGGTTTGTAAATTAGTTATTGGGGTAAATTTAAAGAGCGGTAATTGTGACATTCACCATTCAGAGCAGGTAATTCTTCCTGGTGCATGTGTTTCATCTGCAGTGAATGTTTGGTGAATGTTACACTCACTGCTTTAATTACATGCACAATAGATTTAGGCCTCATGCACACTGGATGTTTTTACAGCTGCTGTTTTTGGCATCAGATGTTTTTTTCTGCATCCAGTAAACTCCCAGCATGTTATCCTATGTGTCCATGCACACATAGGCTGTTATCAGCAGTTTTTGGCAGGGGCATTTTCTAACTGCAAAAAAAACAAGAGCTAGTGGGTTTTGAGAGGAGTTTTTCAGCTGTAAAAACGCTCTAACTGATAAAAGCTTAAAAACGCTGAAAAACGACGAAAAAAAAGCTCAAAAATGCTACAGCTGAAAAAAGCTAAAAAACACTGAAAAACCCTACGGCAAAAAAGCTGAAAAACTCCTTCTACAGCTACAGCTATCTACTGACGTTTTGATAGCGTCCAGTGTGCATGAGGCCTTATTGTCAAGTTAACCAGCACATGCTGATTATGTTAAATTTGGCCTGGGTATCTAGGCATGAAATGTTTTAAGCAAAAAAAAAAAAAGATGTGGTCATTTAGTAGTAATAACCTAAAATAATTTAATAATGGATATGCAAGAGTAAAATTAAAGATATCAGCATCAAAGATATCAACATACTTAAAGATAATTATGAAGAAAATGTTTTTTTTTTGCTAGGGTCTATCCGTTTAGTGAATGGAAGCCACAGGTGTGAAGGTCGTGTGGAAATATTTTTCCTGTTGCAGTGGGGAACTGTTTGTGATGATGCATGGGACATAAAGGCTGCAAAGGTAGTGTGTCGATCCTTGGGCTGTGGAACACCTTTTAAAGCTTGGGGAGAAGCATGGTATGGACAGGGAACTGGCATTATCTTCCTTGACAATGTTAAATGTCATGGCAATGAAAGCTCCTTACTACAATGCTCTTACATCCGATGGAATGTCCACAACTGTGATCACTCGGAGGATGCTGGGGTAAAATGTGGACTTGTTTGAGCAATTCATTATTCTTTGAATGCTAAAAAATGTAAATGTATACATTTTGTAAATATTGTTGTACCTTTGTAAGTTGCACTTTATAATAGCATTTAAATCAAGAAGACATAAACTTACAATGCGTTAAACAGTAGTCTAATGCAATAAAGGTTCAGAAAATGTTGAAGCAGTTTTAGCAGGCTGCCATTTATGCCTAACATGGTTAGTTGGCTCACCTTCCAGCTGAGAGGTCACACTAGCCATTGCCCCACTGCTAATGACAGCTTAAAGTAATCCTGTGGGTTGCCTTTCATTATTCGATGGCCCAAGGTCCAGAATTTGGCACGTTCAGGTGCCTGCTTGCATGCCAAAAAGTCTTTCTACTGCATACCTTATTCCCAGAACCTGGACGCTCTGTTATGCCAATAGTGGCCTCATTTACATGGTTGATATCTGGCTTATATAGTGCCTGTTTTTTTAGGATACTCAGAAACTATGAAGATAACCAGAAAATGTGAGTAGGTACATGCTTTTTACTTGGGGTCAGCTCAGGTGGTGTGATGAGTCCACAGGTTTACTTTAGGCTTTGGCTAGCTATAGGCAAATATACCTCTGGAATCCATTATTTGCAACCCGGAGACTTCTAATGGCGCTTTTCCACTGCATAGAACCGTACCGGCTCGGCACGCTTTTGTGCTTTTCCACTGCGGTACCGCATGGTATAGGGTCAGAACGGTTCGGTACGGTACGGTATAGGTTTGCTTTTCCACTGCATGGAACCGAACGGTACGGTACGGTACGGCTCTGAAAAAACAGTACCTACTCGATTGTGGTTCCAACAGGTACCAAACTGGTACCATATCCCACAATCCTTTGCATGCAGTCACTACTAGCCACTGATTGGTCAGAGAATCACACCCACCCCATTGTTATCCCACCCACTTAACTTTAGTACTACTTTAGTGGAAAAGCAAACCTATACCGTACCGTACCGAACCGTTCCGACACTATACCATGCGGTACCGCAGTGGAAAAGCAAACCGGGCCAAGCAGGGCCGAGTAGAGCCGAGCCGGTACTAGCCGGTACTTGCAGTGGAAAAGTGCCATAACTTTGGTTTGCAGGACTGTATTGTGTGAAAAACAGTACAGTATGGTAGGGGGATATAACAGAAACGTGAAACGTGCCATATTCCTTGCTTCCCCCGGAAACCAATGTTCTTCTCCATTTCATACATGATAACATCAGCCAAGGGGCGACCCCACGAATGGAAAAGCAGTGTTCCTCTCTGTTATCTCCCCCTAGACCAAACAAGCATATTATCCTTTATAATAATGGGGGGCACACAAACATTTCTTTTCTGTTCAGCTTTAATGCTGGGAAGTTGCAAAAACTTTGCCAAATAAGAAGGTAGCCTGATTTGCAATGGATCTGAATTTAATTGTTTATTGTTGTTGCTAAGTTTCTGGATAAATGCCCCTCAAGATATTCAACAAAAAAATATACCATACAACATGCATAACATATAAGAAGCTTATTTTGTGTTTTTTTTTCTGTACTGTTAAGCATTTAGCATTCTGAAATTGCTAACCCTCATACTTTGCAGTAGATCGGAATCTAATTTTCTAATGTTGCTATGTTGCCCATCAAGGTATTCACCCCATATAGTACATGCCATCAAGGTATTCACCCCATATAGTACATGCCATCAAGGTATTCACCCCATACAGTACATGCTCTACACAACATAACAAGCTTAGAGGTGTCTTATCTGTAGGGTTAAGCATTTAGCACTCTTAAATTGCTAACCTTCATACTTTGACAAAGACTGCATAGTGATATCCTGAGCTGTTGTCATTAAAATAACCTGTAAATCTTCATAATAAGCCACTCTTGCTAAAATGTCTTTTAGGTAAGATTTCATGACTGTTTTGGTGAAAAGGAGAAATTGTATGTATTTCATACTATACAGTATTTTACTTTACAAGTCACCTTTCCAGGCTAGGTATTATTATATTGATTAAGTTGGTGTGGCAACAAAAAAAAGGCTTATGTAAAACTTTGAATAATATGATAGTAGATTTATTTACACAGTTTACACTAAAAATATTTTTATATGATTATTGTACATGAAATATATTGAAAATATACTTTTTTGGAATATCTGTGATTTTTTAGCTGATGATGTGAATAATGTCATTGATATATACTGTACATTTGTAATTAATTTTTTTTTCTGTTAGATCATTATCAGATTTCATACATAAACAAATCTGCTATAACAAAGCCTTTTTGTTTTCATGAGAATAGAGACCTCTTATGTCAAAAGGTTTAAGAGGTCATTCACATTATAATAAATAAAATTTCTGTTCACCGAAGTGTCTATAAAGAACTTTTAGGAAAACTGAGTTTGTTAGGAGGATGAGTCAAATTTTTTGCCTCATTTTGTAATAAAGATACTAAAACCCTAAGTGTTTTCCATAAGCAAACCTGTAAAGAAAATAAAACTCAAGTCAGCCTTCGCCCTCTACTTGGCAATCCACTGGTGCTTTTATATACCTACGCAATGCATAGGCATTGGGCTTGCTTTTGAGTGTGCAATTGGCACAATACTAAGTATAATTGATTATTTCCAGTGACTTTGTGGAAATTATGCTAAAAAAAGTATAGGTATCAGAGTGTGTCTGAGTGGGAAGGGTTGTAGATTTCTTGAGCTAGCCATACACTAGCCACATACTAACCTTTTCACTTTCAGGCAATCCCACCAAATGTGCCCAAATTAGCCCTCTGTTTGGCAATCTCTAAATCACAAGGGGAAAGGAGTCAGGATTGCATTGGATATTCTCAAAGGGACTAGGTACTAGCAGTGATGTAGCTTCTAACTTGTCTCCACCATCATTACATGGACAAAACTTGTGGCTGTGTTGGTCCACGTCCAGTTTTAATCCCCTTCCATTGTATTTCCATTCAAGTCTCTCTCCTATTGGAAAGTATAAGAAGAGTGAGTACTTGTAGTCCTGGTGAGCAACAGAGAATATACCAGGATAATAAGGCCCAGGCCTCCTGTCTTGTTTTGGGCTACTTCAAATCATATGGGAAGGTAGGACAGTTTTTTTGCATGTTCATGATTGCAAGAAATGTTTTTCAATATTTCTAAATTAACATCTCTAGAGTTAAGTTTATGTTTTCCCTTGAGAGATTCAAATGGGATAATGCCAGAGTCCTCAGGAGGTCAGTGGTTAGATACAAGTTTTGACTAGGCTAGATAATAAATGCTTGCGAGTTGGTATAGCTTGAGGGGACCATTGGGTTACCTAATATTGCTAGTCAAGGGATGTGTGGTGAAATGAATTTATGTCTAAGTTTCAAGTTGTCCCAAAGCCTTAGGGAATGTTTGGTAATAGTGCATGTTATCACCCCCCGGTCCTTTAAGGGCAACCAAAGGAGGTTGCCTATCGAGGCTAGGGCTCAAAGATATACCTCAAGGAGACCCACAAGGGGGTGCTCTTGTCGGACTGCTACTGCACTACTTGGGTGAGATGGGCTGTTTGGTAGTACCTATGAAGAAGGGGGAAGTCAAGGCTTCCTTGGAGTTTGGGTCTATGTAGATTGATTTAGCCATTTGAGGGAAGATACCCTTTCAGTCAAATTTTAGAATTTGCCTTTGCATTACACAAAGTTAATAGCGCTAAATAGGCATAGCAAGACATGATAGAGAAATTTGGGTAACAATGTCATCTTCGCTGCCGTGATCCTTCCTAACCAGGATATGTTGTGTATTTCTCAGGAAATCAATAAAGAATTTAGCTATGTGAACAGTTTGGGATAGTTGGCTTGATATAGAGTGTGACGAAGATATGGCCCAGAGAGAATAATACCTAGATAGGACAAGAAGGAAGTGGTCCAGGAGAAAGCAAAATAATTGCTGAAGAGTATGCATCATATCAGCAGGCAAGATAATGTTTAGGACCTTAGATTTTGTCTTGTCAACACATAAACCAGAGAGCTGGCCAGATAGGGTAAATTTAGGCATCTGATTTGGGAGAAAGATCAATGGGTTGGCTAAAGTAAGAAGAGCATCATTGGCAAATAAGCAAATTTTATGCAGGGGGCTTGCCACTTCGATCCTACGCATGCCCCTGTGTTGATGGATAGTCTGTGCCAAGGGTTCTTTTGCAAGAGCAAACAGAAATGGGGATAGGGGGCAACTGATCTGTTAACAGAGAACTTGTCAGGTCGAAAACCAAAATATCTAATGTGGGCCTGTCGGGAGATATATAGAACCCTGATCCAGGCCAAACCCCCAGTGTCTTAGCGCAAACTGCAGGTAATTCCAGTTGGGGGAATTGAATGCCTTCTTGAAGTCCAAGGAAGTGAGCATTAGGGAACTCCTTCATATGTTGTTGCCTACCGAAATTAGATGAGATCTGCAAGCACTAAATTTACCCTGGTTGGTAGTACTTTGGCCAGTCGTTACAACATCTATAAATATTTTAAAAAACAAGAAATGGTATATGAAACTGGACAGGTAGTTTAACCAAAAAAATATACAGGGACAACTGTTGTGTCCCACCTACAATGTTATTTTCTGAATTGCACTGAATATCATTATGTTGCATGGTCTATTGTCATCTAGTGGCAGCGTGGTGCTACAGCACTTATTAAGTTTACTTTGTATCTCCCTTTGTTGTCCCTTCTTGTTCAGTGCTAGAGAGTACAATCCTAGCAAGGCCCCCTTCCATGTTCCTTCAGTTATTGTGAAGTCCTCATAGTAGGAAGTAGACTAGGAAGATCAGTGCCTAGAAAAACTTTGTATGTACTGTACTCTGAGAAAATAAAATTACATTGAATTTAAATTCTGTGTCTTACTGGAAAGTTAGGCCGTATGTGGATTGTGCCGAATCAGCAAGTGACCATACTGTCTGTTTTATGCACTGATATACCTACATTGATCTCAACATGTTCAGTGTTTGAAACAGAACAGCAATTTTTCACAATCACATGACTTTTTTACTTGAAGTAGGAGAAGGTGAAAGTTATTTTCTTGCTACTCTCAAAAAAGCATAAAACCATGCCAAATAAATAGGGGGGGGGGGGATTTAAAAAGAGTTGTGCAAGCACAAGCTTGCACAACTCTTCTAAACATAAAAAATTGGACCAGATGCTGCTCCTACATTATATTTAACAAAAGGAGTGATCCGTTTTCTGTTCTCCTGTGTCTGTGACAGATAGCACTGAGACATGAGAGCTCTCTACCAACCCTATCCGCCCACTTAGCTAAGAGTGGGAGGGAGAAAAAGGGTTGTTAACACCGTAAGCTCTGCTCATGCAGACCTGCGTTAGTTTCTACAAAACACAAGAAAGAGAGGGTGCACCACCATAGGCATTTATTAAAAAAAGGACCTGATGCGTTTCGAGGATAAACGTTTGGCTCTGAAGAATAAGGTTTACCCTTGAAACCCATGAGCCAGTTAGATCCAGGTGTGGTACTCCAATAGCCTAGAAGCATGTGGAGTGGACTTTAACATTGCTACATTTGGAGATGCCTTTGGCACTTTTTGTTTGTGAGTAGATACATTTAGGTCCTTTTTTAATAAATGTCACTGAGATAATGAACTAGGCTGGTGTTCCCTCTCTTTCTTGTGTTTTGTAGTGTGCCATTAGGACATCTCCAGTCCTGAGAGGGCAGCAAGGCGTAGTGCTTTCATACCCCAAGTCAAGAATCAAGGTGTCACAAGTTCTGCAACTTTATTACCATATCACACTCATGTGCTGGAGGTGTTTGTTTTGTATCATCTGCGCTAGTTTCTGTTTCACTCTGAAATAGAAACTGGTTGGCACAGATAGATCTGAAACATCTGCTTAGTTAATGTGGCGCATTCCACTTCTGACCGTTTCATGCGCCATTTTAATGGCACAAGAAGCTTAGAATATTCAGTGGAATGCATCTATTGTAAATTGAAAATGTACGTTTACATTGATGAAACACTGTAGTATGCTGGAACATAAGGGGGGGGGGGGGTAGATTTCTTTTAACAATAAGACCTTGCATTCCCTTGTTTGGAGAAGACATCTTTACTAAATGCCAAACAGGAGCTGTTAATTATAGCCATGTTCACACTTCAAACCTGAACCTGACCAGGCTCTTAACTCTACCTAGCACTGCTCCTGACCCTCTTTTCTTCTGATCTCCACATCTGAATTTTTACAGTACAATTGTGTATGGAAGCCTAAGCTGCCCAATTTCCACTCCTTTCCCTTCTGTCTGTGTACCAGCAAACTTCACAGTGCATATGTGATCATTGGAGAAAGAGCTGAACCTGACTACCTCATTACTCCTCCAACAACTATTGTTCACTGTTCCAGAAATGGATCCTTGTAGTGATGGGAAAATTTAGCTAGTCTAGCTGAGGTCTAAAACCTGAGCTCTTAGTCACCTAGGTCACCTTGTGCGTGATTTGTGTGTGTGTGTGAGACTAGCAGTCAGTGACAGCAGTCCTTTGGATCTCACACAGCAGGTGTACAGCTATGATGCTGTAGCTATAGAAGTGCCTAGGCACCATCACACACCAGGAAGTGCACTACTATTTCTCTGAGGAATTCCAGACCAAACGTACATTTTTTAGGGTACTACCTGGGCAAGTTCTTTCAAAACAAAGTAAATCTGCACAGGAGAGAACTGAATTTTTGACATGTTTAAGAAGTATTTTTGGCACTTTTTCCAATAGATATAACAAACACTTTTAATAATATATTTAACATACTGAAATAAGAAAAGGTAATTGTTAGGGTTTATTCACACTTTAACGTAAAATGCAATTGTGTTAAGAAACTACCATGATAAATACGGTTTCTGTTGGTAACATTAACAACTAAAGACTTTTAAACATCTGAATAACGGTGCACATTTATTTATTTATTTGATTTTTAAAGAGAGAGAGAAATACACAATTTGGAGCAAATTGATGTAAAAGGCGTCATGTAATGTGACTTTGTAGCAGTATACTTAACCTCCTACAGTCTCTATTCATGTTACTTTTGTGACACCTCCTCAAATTCATAATATACCTTTCAGAACAAATGTACCATTTACAGCTAATACAAGTACTTAATGGGACAGAAAGTTAAATGTCATGTGAACACTGACATTATTTTCCTTGAATACTTCACTGTGAAAATTACAAACAGTACATGTCAAACACAATAACATAATAGTATTCTCTTCATCTTAGAAACATACTACACACAGATTCTGACATTCTCAATGCAAAACCAAACATGGGTTTTCAAACTCTTTTTGCTATAAGTGTGATTTGCTGGGAAACACAAGCATTCATGTTCAAATGAGTTATTAACAATGTTCACAAATATATGTAGAAGCTTCCAGACCAATGCAGAACTGGAGTTCAAGCAATAGCACACAGCTTCAGTTAGACTCGGAGTCGGGAGTTATCTCATATGTGGTAGTGGCTGCAGCTCCTGTCAAAGTCTTCCACTGTCTCCTGCTGTCAGCATGTGCTGATGCTGACAGCAGGAGCTGCTTGCAGAAAGTTTGCTGTAATAACAGTTTATTATTATTATTATTATTATTATTATTATGTAGCCCAAACAGCTCCAGACAGAGTCTGTCAGGAGGTATGAGGGCAGTATGATGACAGGACTTTTGTTGTTCCTGACATCCAGGGGTAATGAATTAAAATTCAAGGAGGTCCGGTCGCTAAAATTTTCATTGGGCCGAGGTCCGAATCTCAAGTCGGTGCTGACTCAGAAAGATTGTAGTCACCGTATGTCTTATCAAATCAGTGTGCCCCATAGCGTAAATATGTCGATCAGAGTGCCCCTTAACATAAAATATGCCCATCAGTGTGTACCACAGCATAAATATGCACATCAGCATGCCCCTTAACATAAAATATTCCCATCAGCGTTACCATTAACATAAAATAAGGGGCACGCTGATGGGCATATTTTATGTTAGGGGGGCACTCTGATGGACATATTTCATGTTAGGGGGCACTCTGATGGGCACATTTTATGTTAGGGGGCACTCTGAGGGGCACATTTTATGTTAAGGGGGCACTCTGATGGGCAAAAAAAAACGTGTAAATCAGCATTGCTCTTAACATAAAATATGCCCATTAGAGTGCCCCTTAACATAAAATATGCCCATCAGCGTGCCCCTTAGCATAAAATATACCCATCAGTGTGACCCTTAACATAAAATAAGAGGCACGCTGATGGGCATATTTTATGTTAGGGGGCACGCTGATGGGCACATTTTATGTTAGGGGGCACTCTGGTGGGCAAAACAAAACATTTAAATCAGCGTTGCTCTTAACATAAAATATGCCCATCAGAGTGCCCCTTAACATAAAACATGCCCATCAGTGTGCCCCTTAACATAAAATATGCCCATCAGCGTGCCCCTTAGCATAAAATATACCCATCAGTGTGACCCTTAACATAAAATAAGAGGCACGCTGATGGGCATATTTTATGTTAGGGGGCACGCTGATGGGCACATTTTATGTTAGGGGGCACGGTGATGGGCACATTATATGTTAGGGGGCACTCTGGTGGGCAAAACAAAACATTTAAATCAGCGTTGCTCTTAACATAAAATATGCCCATCAGAGTGCCCCTTAACATAAAACATGCCCATCAGTGTGCCCCTTAACATAAAATATGCCCATCAGCGTGCCCCTTAGCATAAAATATACCCATCAGTGTGACCCTTAACATAAAATAAGAGGCACGCTGATGGGCATATTTTATGTTAGGGGGCACGCTGATGGGCACATTTTATGTTAGGGGGCACGGTGATGGGCACATTATATGTTAGGGGGCACTCTGGTGGGCAAAACAAAACATTTAAATCAGTGTTGCTCTTAACATAAAATATGCCCATCAGAGTGCCCCTTAACATAAAATATGCCCATCAGAGTGCCCCTTAACATAAAACATGCCCATCAGTGTGCCCCTTAGCATAAAATATGCCCATTAGCGTGCCCCTTAACATAAAATATGCCCATCAAAGTGCCCCTTAACATAAAATATGCCCATCAGCATGTCCCTTAGCATAAAATAAGGGGCACGCTGATGGGCACATTTTATGTCAAGGGAGCACTCTGTTGGGCACATTTTTTTTTTTTATGGGGCACTCTAATGAGCAGAACAAAATATGGCAAAATATGCCCCTAAAATGTGCTCCACATACCTGAAGTCCTGAACTGCAGCCAGGAGCCAAAAGCCGCGAACAGGGGGGCGGGGCGTGCACATAGTGTCACGCCCTAGCTCGCTGCCCGAGTGTGAGGGAGCCGCAGTCAGGAGCAGGGGGCGGGACGCGCACGTGACGTCACGCCCCCTACTCGCGCGGCGGCCCGACAGGACACCGGCTGCGAGGGAGCCGGGAGCCGGGAGTCGCAGCGAGGAGGGGAAGGACTCAACCTAGGTAGCGGGCTCGCGGTCCGGGCAGAAGCATCGCGCGGGCCGCCAATGGACCGCGGGCTGCCATTTAGTGACCGCCGTGTTATACCAAGGTTTATATAGTGTTGTTCATATAGTGATGTATAGCTGCTGTAACTCACAGACACAGGGCTTAGGAAAGTAAATGTCTTCATTCACTTCAAAGGACTGAAAAAAAACCTTCTCTTTGATTTACTTTGTAAAGTAAAACTGGGTTCAACTTCTTTCAAGTGTTAAGTTTTCTGTGGATTCTGCCGATTCAGCAAGTGACTATACTATCTGGACAGAGCAAAATCTATGGAGGTATGTGGGTGCATAAAGTGGTAGTTTAGACAAATAACTTTGATTACAGCAAACTATCTGTAAGTGACCCCCACCATCAGCTTCAGTGCATGTAATATCAGTAAGAGGCACGACACAGTGGTGGAGGGGAACCACCAGACAGAAGGATTTGACCCTCCTTGAAATTTTGAATTTCTATGAACTATGTAAGGCTTATAAATAAAATAAAAAGCAAAGCAAAAACAAGCATTTAAATGTAAAAATGTCACGCTTCTCTTTAGAGCAGGACTCCTGGACATCAGCTAAAAACACCATTAAAAATATACAAATATTTGTATTTCTCTCCTTG
Organism: Pelophylax lessonae; assembly: GCF_965119305.1. Taxonomy (NCBI): domain Eukaryota; kingdom Metazoa; phylum Chordata; class Amphibia; order Anura; family Ranidae; genus Pelophylax; species Pelophylax lessonae. Next base: position 385,632,257 of record NC_138769.1, on the reverse strand, counting down.
CATTTCTAACATTTCACAACCTTTCCTCTACTGCAGCTAGGCCCTAAAGCTAAGCCACCTCTATACCTGGAAAATGAAAGAGAAGTATTATCCCTCTTCTCATTCGCCAGCATATTCATTTTCAGCACAATAGCACTGCAGCACAGTTTATTATAGGGTGGCTTACAATAGGCTGATGCCTATTCAAATCAATGTATTTATTCCAGCTGCTTTATGAAATAAATTGAATGATTCTAATCAATATATACCTGCATTATTTGGTGTTTTTCCATCTGACAGGAATTGAGCATTAAAGCTGATCCTTCCCAGCATTTACCCCTGTACCATGTTGCTCTGTTGTCTGCAGATCCCCTGATGTTCTGGGGTTAGTTGTGGTTTTGTTCCATGTGGCTCTCTGTATATAATACTGATAGACTCTGTCCCTTCCACAGCCACTTCCTGCAGCAGCTAGAGTCAATAACACTCCTCTTTGAGTCTTTGAGACTCTGCAAATGATGTAACTTCCTTCACAGCTCTGAAGATGGGTGGGATTGAATACATCCTAATTAGCATTCAGTCCCACCCAGTCACACCTACAAAAAGAGTCCAAACCTCCCAAGCCTCACAGATCACAGCATCATTCAAAATCAAATAGGAACCCGCTTCATACACAGCCTGTTCTGAAAGCTAGCTGTACTGCTGCTGGGGAGGATTGAATGGAACACAATTAGAATTCAATCCTGCCCAGTTAAATATGCCAAAGAGTGAGTACAGGAAGAGTCCCACCCCTCAGATCCCACCCCTCAGATCCCACCCTCTTCTCTGTGAAGTGATTTATTTTACATATAAAGAAAACATCTTCATAATAACCTCCTATGGCCCTTGCACTGTAGCCTTGCAGGAAGCCATTATTCTTTGGCATGCTGCAAGACAGGAATGACACAGGAGATGGTATGACATATTTGCACATTTCACCACCCACATGAAGGCCCAGAAACGCCCACAGTAACCCTAGGACCTACCCACATCAACTCCCAGAACTGCTACAAGTGACTCCCTTAGCCTGCCCTGAAACTACAGAGGCTCAAAAGGATCATGGGACATATACTATCAGGACTAGAAAAGAAAGGAAACAGAAAGTCAGAGCAGGAGAGGGAGTGACATCACAGTCACAGAAACATGCTGCATAAGGCTAAAGAAGGTAAACTACAACAATGCATTTGTTGCTTTGGGGAGGAAAAGCTGGATTTCTTCTTTAAGATTTTAGATAAATTTTAAAGAGACCTTTTCACCATCTTTATAGTCACCCATGTTTTCAGCAGCACTTTGCTTCTCCCCAGCTGCTGTAGGGGTCAAATACCTTCTCCCCCTTCTGCATGCTTTGATTTCCCCCACTACCTTGTATGTCCTGTAGTTTTACTCCCTTCTAGTCCTAAGGTTCTGCTTTACAATCTAGTCAAGGCACTGTCTGCCTAAATTAGTAGCTGTAAGAGTAACCATAAACTGAGTGTCTGTTTAACCACTTCATTAATGCACTATAGATGAAAGATGGCTACAGCACGGCACTTTTGTTAATGGAGGGCATCTGCTACCAGCATGCTCTGTGATCACTGTGTCGTTTGAACACAAATGACCACATATCGGGGTAAAGGGCCAATCACATCGGCCCTTTACCATGTGATCATCAGTGTCCAATCACAGTTGATTATAATGTAAGCAGACTTGCTGGTTATCGGCAATACTTTCCTCTTGCGCTGTCACAGCATGAGGAAAGCAGAGCCGGTAACCGGCCAGTGTCCCAGGTGACATGTACACAGATAACCAGGGCACTGATCATTGGTGCAGCCCCATCAGTGCTGCCTATCAGTATCCATCAGTGACCCCTATCAGTACCTATTAGTGCCGCCTATGTGTGCCTATCAGTGCCCATTAATGCTGCATATCAGTGCAGCCTCATCAATGCAGCCTATTAGTGTTCAACAGTGCAGCCCCATCAGCGTATATCAGTAAAGGAGAAAAATTACTTATTTGAAAAATTTTATAATAGAAACGGAAAAAAAGTTGTTTTTTTTTCAAACTTTTTGGCATTTTTTTTCATTTGTTTAGAAAAAAAAAACACATTGGTGATTAAATACCACCAAAATAAAGCTCTATTGAAAAAAAATAATTTTTTATATGGGTACAGTGATGCATGACCGCGCAATTGTCATTCAAAATTTGACAGCGTTTAAAAATGAAAATTGCCCTTGGCTGGGAGGATGTGACAGTGCCTGGTAGGCAAGTTGTTAATGTGTTAGAATAAGCATGACAATCATAAGGTTGTACATTTTTGTGAAAAGAATGGTTTAAAAATCCATATAAATAGAATATGTTGGTACTACAGAAAAAAAAACTTTTTGCCCACCAAAAGTACTACTATTATAGTAGGTCAAATACACTGGACTCTGGACTTGAAGTAAGAAGTTGTAAAAATAATGAATATGATTGATTTTGTTAGTTTGGGAGCTTTAATCTGGATAAAGCACAATATTGATCAACCTGTGTACAGTAAAACTGCAAGTTATTAAAATTTGCTTTCATATTAATAACATATTTTATGTTTTATTATAGTCCTATTGGCCTGCTCACATCATTTCCTGGTGTAATAAAGTGTGACCAGTTTCTGTGTAATCTACAATATATGCATTAAAAATAATCTGAAATCACATAAATTCCTACTAAAAGTGCACTTTGGCTTCCTTTCCTAATTAGATTTCTGCACGTAGAATAGTGTTTGCTCTTACCCATATGTTAAAAAAGAACTCCAAGCAAACGTAACAGTATACAGTTTCTTAACGTCATATCTAACAGTATCCTGTTTCACATCCTGAAAATCTGAAAGATCAGGCATCATTCATGCATTTGGGGCAGGGCTGAGACCTCGTGGAGAATTAACTGTAGGCTCAGAAAGTGCTATATCAGCAGTCTAAAATAGCAGGAGTTATGTGTAAAGTGGGCTCAAGGAGCTGGAGCTAACCCCTTGAGTGGTTGCAAACAGCTCAATTGGGATCGTTCTACAGTTATATAAGATTAAAATGTAATTATAAAAACTGTAAATATAAAATGACATAGAAACTTGGGAAATCTAAGATTTGTAGGTACATGTACAGAAATGCGTGCACTTTGTCCAATCATTACATTATACCCACCATTACTAATGTCAAGAGTAATCCACATATTGGACATCTAGTAGGGGATGCAATGGGATTATGAACAGTTTCATCCATGGAAGTTTCTCGTGTAGGTCAAGGTCATACTATATCTCTCAGTGTGAAAATAATGTATCCTGTATGCAACTTAACTTGTTTTATCTTGCAAACTTCTATAGCTGATGTCATATACACAGCAAATACAACTCATGTACACAGCAGACATGAATCTATATACTGATAACCAAATTTGAGTGTTAGCACAAAGTAGTTCAAAATGTAAAGTGGCCAGCCAAATCCATTTGTATACTATGGTCCATGCTTATTGGCTTAAAAAAATGCTGCTTCTGCAGGAGTTTTGTGTTTTGCCTGTAGAAGCAGCTCAATGTTATCCTATGTGCCCATGAACAGTTGGACATTTAGAACCATATTCTGAGCTTCTAAGAATAAAAGGGTAGAAAAAATACCCTTCTGTTTTGCATTTTTGAGAGCAGTTTCCTGGTAGAAAAAAACTGTGAATGCGCCTAAAAGCTTCTAAACTTTCCCGAACTCCTGTTCATAAACTGTTCTGTTCATATGAGTATTTTTTGTTTTCTGCCAAGGGAACTGATGTTTTTTTAAGCCCAGTGTGCATGGACCCTAAACAGATCTCAGCCATGAATGGCAGCCATGTAAGTGCAAAAAACTTTACATCTCAGAAATTCACAGCTGTCCTGCGTCTGCTCAGGTTTTCCAAGTCTGAACTTGACTCCTCTCGCAGTAAAGGGACAAGAAGATCAAGTGAGACATTGAGAGCCCCACATCGCCACCAGGCGAAGGTACTTCAGTATCCCTGTGTTCTGCTTATGCTGTGAAGAAATGGCTTGATTAGATCGGTGTGGATGAGCTGCAGTTAGAATCTTCTTATATATATATATATATATATATATATATATATATATATACAGTGCCTTGCGAAAGTATTCGGCCCCCTTGAACTTTGCGACCTTTTGCCACATTTCAGGCTTCAAACATAAAGATATAAAACTGTAATTTTTTGTGAAGAATCAACAACAAGTGTGACACAATCATGAAGTGGAACTAAATTTATTGGATATTTCAAACTTTTTAACAAATAAAAAACTGAAAAATTGGGCGTGCAAAATTATTCAGCCCCCTTAAGTTAATACTTTGTAGCGCCACCTTTTGCTGTGATTACAGCTGTAAATCGCTTGGGGTATGTCTCTATCAGTTTTGCACATCGAGAGACTGAAATTTTTGCCCATTCCTCCTTGCAAAACAGCTCGAGCTCAGTGAGGTTGCATGGAGAGCGTTTGTGAACAGCAGTTTTCAGTTCTTTACACAGATTCTCGATTGGATTCAGGTCTGGACTTTGACTTGGCCATTCTAACACCTGGATATATTTATTTGTGAACCATTCCATTGTAGATTTTGCTTTATGTTTTGGATCATTGTCTTGTTGGAAGACAAATCTCCGTCCCAGTCTCGGGTCTTTTGCAGACTCCATTAGGTTTTCTTCCAGAATGGTCCTGTATTTGGCTCCATCCATCTTCCCATCAATTTTAACCATCTTCCCTGCCCTGCTGAAGAAAAGCAGGCCCAAACCATGATGCTGCCACCACCATGTTTGACAGTGGGTATTGTGTGTTCAGGGTGATGAGCTGTGTTGCTTTTACGCCAAACATGAAGTTTTGCATTGTTGCCAAAAAGTTCGATTTTGGTTTCATCTGACCAGAGCACCTTCTTCCACATGTTTGGTGTGTCTCCCAGGTGGCTTGTGGCAAACTTTAAACGACACTTTTTATGGATATCTTTAAGAAATGGCTTTCTTCTTGCCACTCTTCCATAAAGGCCAGATTTGTGCAGTATACGACTGATTGTTGTCCTATGGACAGAGTCTCCCACCTCAGCTGTAGATCTCTGCAGTTCATCCAGAGTGATCATGGGCCTCTTGTCTGCATCTCTGATCAGTCTTCTCCTTGTATGAGCTGAAAGTTTAGAGGGACGGCCAGGTCTTCGTAGATTTGCAGTGGTCTGATACTCCTTCCATTTCAATATTATCGCTTGCACAGTGCTTGGGATGTTTAAAGCTTGGGAAATCTTTTTGTATCCAAATCCAGCTTTAAAATTCTCCACAACAGTATCTCGGACCTGCCTGGTGTGTTTCTTGTTCTTCATGATGCTCTCTGCGCTTTAAACGGACCTCTGAGACTATCACAGTGCAGGTGCATTTATACGGAGACTTGATTACACACAGGTGGATTCTATTTATCATCCTTAGTCATTTAGGTCAACATTGGATCATTCAGAGACCCTCACTGAACTTCTGGAGAGAGTTTGCTGCACTGAAAGTAAAGGGGCTGAATAATTTTGCACGCCCAATTTTTCAGTTTTTTATTTGTTAACAAAGTTTGAAATATCCAATAAATTTCGTTCCACTTCATGATTGTGTCCCACTTGTTGTTGATTCTTCACAAAAAAATACAGTTTTATATCTGTATGCTTGAAGCCTGAAATGTGGCAAAAGGTCGCAAAGCTCAAGGGGGCCGAATACTTTCGCAAGGCACTGTATATATATCAAACTGATGTCCCCACTGTTATTTGTTTAGCTGGTTCTACTGCTGTCTGCACAACGGCAGAATTGATGACTGTCCATAAGCTTGGATTTTACAGCAGCAGTTTATCAACTTATGTGTCCATGTCTGCCCTCAGTAATTTTACATTACCTGTGGGCCTTTAGTGACTTTCTGACTGAGGCACAATAGAGGTTTACCTGGCTCAGGAGATCCTAAGCCTATATTCCAGCCTACTGAAGAAGTCCCAGCCATAGGACGCACCACAAATAGGAGATGGAGTCCCGAACGTGACTTCATCCCGTGGCCAGCTTGGTTCTCGGCCGAGTGATTTTTACTACAGTACATGCGTAAACAGCTAGCACTGGCTTGAGTTCTTTATATGCAAGTGCTATGCCTTTTAAATTCACTTACCTATACCATTTGTTTTATTAAATACGTTTTAAAATGGAGAACACTGGGTCCTGTGTGCTCTCTCTTTGCTCTCACATGTACACCACTGTTCCTATATGAGACCTACAAACCTGTATATTGAAGCACTGAGGACAAAGGAAGTGGAATCTAGATTCTGCATACTTTTTAAATTTTTTTTTTTTTTTTAATCATCACTTGTGATTTAAGTGCATGAGTTTTTGTGACTTTATGCTTTATCCACATTTTTTTTTATTAGATAAGTGTGATTATATACAACTTTTTGTGGAGTTGCGCTACACTATATTTACGTTATTATTTATCTAACACATTGCGTTTGGTGAAATCACTTTTAAGTGATGGCAAGCAACCATTTGAGTACATTCGTTTACTTTGTTTATGGTTTAGCATTTGATTGCGCTAATTGATCAGGATTTGGTTTTCATATATTTGAGTCTGCATGGTGGACTTCCACCACCTTTAGCCTGGGTACCTACGCTTGGTCTTGCAGACAAGCACTGTTATATTATATCTTTAATTCACTGAGATGTTGGCATGTGCGTGACCTGTATGAGCAGCTGATGTAGAGACAACGTTGTCTTTTTATCTAGGTGTGGTGAAGGGTAGTGTTTTTTTTTAGCTCTGTTTTGTATGTAATATTTTTTTCTACATTTTAAACTAATAAAGCTTGCTAGTAATGCTGCATGGTCCCTCATATAACTTCTGGTTTGGGCCTCTGTTTGCCCTAATTCTGTGGTCCATTTTTTTTTTTTGCATGCTAGTTTCATATCGAAAATGAAGAGGTTACCAAAGTTACGTAAATTCTTGTACAACAGAATATGACTTTGGAAGTGATGCAATGTGTTATATTGTATTGTATACATAAATAGGATTTCTTGGGGACAAATACTGTACTAATTAAATTAAAATCAAACATTCTGGCATTGTATGAGAAACATTCTTGTGTTTATCCCTTCGGATAATTTTGCATGAGTTGTCGTGATCGCCTCTTGAAAGATATGTACTTACAATTAGATTATTGTACAATCACTTCAAAAGGGGTATTCTTTGTCTGATTTTTCTGATTGTGTGTACTAGGCATAAGTTTGTATAGTTCTGAGAGTGGGAGTGGTTTAGTAATTTAGGAAAATGCATAGAACAAGGCTGACCCCCCCCCCCCCATGCAAATCTAGAGCTGAAGAGTGGGCTTCCTTGCACCACTTGCCCAACACCCCTAGTACGGTAGTGATAACAGTGGATATGAGTGGCACCAAGCCAATGTTGCAGGTATTACCAACTGTTGGGTGTGAGGGACGGATGACTGTGGATCACTGGGTAAGAATTAGATGCAGGAACATGGGAGCACCCGATCAGCAGGCAATAAAAAAGCCATGACTAAAGCCAAAGGTTGCCAGCACCCGGGCAGCAAAGTATTCAATCAAAAGGGACAGCATCAGTTACAGGCCAAGGTCAGCAATAGCCAGAATCCAGATACTAATGTCGAGCAAGCCAATTTGTACGCACATGCATGCTAATGTATATCTGGCATTAACATAATGCCTAGAAACGTGTGCATGCACTTGTCGTCTCGTACTGGAACACACTAGACCTCCCTTTCACCCACTTACCCCACACAAGTGCTGTGTGTTGTCAGCATACAATAGGAAAATAGGAACATTTCTGGCAGTTCAACACATTTTGTCTGTACTGGCAGGGTCTTTAAGGGCTAGAATACATAGAAATGTTCATGTATCGCAGAGGTGCACTGCATTTTTTATTTTTTTTTATTTTACTTTGACATACGCTTTAAGACTTTGAAGATTTGCCCTACTGAATTATTATTAATACATGTGTTTAACCTAAAATAACAAATCAAACGTTTTGTTTTCCAACCTGCACTAGAAAACTGTGTAGTGGATTCATTGTCCTTTTGTGTGCAGGGAAGACATTTTAAGTGATTGTAAAGGAAAAAAAAAAAAAAAAAATATATATATATATATATATATATATATATACTTACCTGCTTTGTGCAATTGAATTGCACAGAGTAGGCCCGAATCTCTTCTTCTCTGGTTCCCCGCCGGTGCTTCTATCTGTCCAGTGCCCCCACGGGAAGCCACTTCTCATGGGGCATTCATGTGTCTTCGCTCCTGAGCCTGCTGCTGCTTCCATTGACAAAGACAGCGGGACTCAGCCCTGTCCCCTGCTCCCTCGTCACTGAAGTTGATTGACAGGAGCTGGAGCCAATGGCTCTATCATTCTGCGCAATGAGAAGGAAGACATTGGCGAGATCTGCTGCTCTCGTGCACGTTGCTGGATCGGGCTCAGGTAAGAATAAGGGGGGAGGGGGGAGGGGGGATCATGAAGCAAACAAGGTTTTTTACCTTAATGCATAGAATGCATTAAGGTAAAAAAAACTTGAGGCTTTAGAACCACTTTAATTTTCCAGCATGAGACATGCTTTCTTCAAATGACTCCAACTTTGATGATAACAAAGGGGCATAAATACATATTCTGATCATGAATTTTGAATTCCGTGAGTCTCTAAAAGCTTAATACACTATTCAACAGGATTATTCAGGTGTAAATACATAGAATCCAGGGGTGATGTGTCAGAGACTGTACTGACTCTTGTCATTCAAGAGATAGCCCTGTTCAGGACAATGTTTTTCAGCAATGAGTTCAAGAGCCAAACCCTGCTATCCTATTAGCTTTTTTCTATACTGTACCTTGCATTTCCTGCCTAAATGTATTTTGTTACAGGGTGTCTTTTTTTTCTGATTTAAACATGTTCTGTTTAAATCATGTTATCTACATCTCATTTTTTTTAAAGACTAGAAAATATAACACTTTCTCAATACAGGTCTTCTTTCCCCTTTGCGTATTTTTTTCAGAATGATATCTCTATAATAAAAAAATATGTAGGAATTTACTGCCTTCTACTGTCTGAATGTGGTAAGGCTTCTTATTGTTCACAGAGATTATTTATGTATTTCACTTCCTGTCCCTGTGTGTCTGGGTCAGAAACCCCAGGAGGAAGTGGAGAGAGAGAGAGATAGACAGAGAAGTTAGCCACATGACTTTATACACACAGGGGCTGCAACTGTTGTATTTTAAACCACACCAGAAACAGAGACTTTTAGACAAATTCTATGTTCTAACCTTTCTATACCATATGTTCATATATGCTAATAGTTTACCTTCAGCTGCCCATAGCTTCTTCAATGTGTATCTCAATCCTTCTGACAGATGTATCTCTGTCCTATCATTATTATCTCACATGCAGCATGCCAGATAGCTAGGTCTGTGCTATTGCATATGTGTAGTGGTCACCTTCAAGTATATTAGTATAGGTAAACCTTTTTTTTCCAATAGAGTTTATATGCAGCTCCTGTTATTTTAGTTAACCCTGTCCTAACTGATCTGGGATTCTATAGCTGGTTTTAATTTAGGCCTAAAAACCAGCATAGACTAAAGCCATGTTTGGCATTCGATGGCCACTTCTAGTAGTTAGAGGTCTGGTTGCATGGCAGATTACAAACTACTAGGGACTTAAGAGCAGAGTAGATAGCCTGTCTCTGATTTCCAGTGCCACAATAAGGTTTCTGAGTGTGACAAACTGCATTCAAAACTGGCTGGATAATGGCTGCAGGGTCTCCCCATTACAGAAGATATTGTCTTCAGGTCTCTGACACCAAGACGAATGCTGCATCCCGATCATCCTCATGGGCCCCAGCAAATTGAATTTGTTACAACATTAATCTTAGAGGTGTCTCCATTATTAAACACACTGTATATAACCAGGTATATATGCATTATTCCACTAGGACTTTTGTTAAAACCTTTGCTTATAATTCCTGTTTGAACATTAGATGTATACACTATTGATAATAGCTTCCTATATAAAATGTGTATTGTTTCCATACTGGTGTTCATCCATATACTAATGGTTTATGTTATATGCTGGCTGCAGTAGTTCCTCTTCTCTTAATTATTTTGATTAGATTACTGGTTAATTTCCTAGGAAACTAACCTTTAACCACTTCCCGCCCACCCTATTACAAATTGACGGCGGGAATGTGGTTGAGTTATCCTGACCGGACGTCATATGACGGCGGCAGGATAACACCACTCTGGGCGCCCCCCGGGGGCGCGCAGAGCGGCGATCGGTGATGCGAGGTGTCAGTCTGACACCCTGCATCTCCGATCTCGGTAAAGAGCCTCTGACGGAGGCTCTTTACCATGTGATCAGCCGTGTCCAATCACGGCTGGTCACATAGTAAAACAGGAACAGCCGTTGATCGGCTTTCCTTAGTTCGTGCCTGACAGGCACGAGTAAAGGAGCGCCGATCGGCGGCTCCCCTGACAGGGGGGGGGGGTCGGCACTGGTAATCAGATCATTGATTACCAGTGCAGACCCTCGGGGGGGGGTTCCACTAGATCCACCAGGGATGCCCACTATGACCCCAGGGATGCCCACTATGACCCCAGGGATGCCCACTATGGCCACCAGGGATGGCAATCAGGGCTCAGGGAGCCCCCCATTGCCCTCCCCATCAGTGATGCCCACCAATGTCCTCCCTATCAGTGCTGCCCACAAGTGCCCATCATTGCCATCCTTTAGTGTCGCCCACCAGTGCCCATTATTGCCCACCAGTGCCGCCTATCAGTGCCGATCAGTGCCGCCCATCAGTGCCCATCAGTGCCCACCAGTGCTGCCTATCAGTGCCCATTAGTGCCCGTCAGTGCCACCTATCAGTGCCCGTCAGTGCCGCCTATCAGTGCCCATCAATGCCGCCTATCAGTGCCCAGCAGTGCCGCCTATCAGTGCCCACCAATGCTGCATATCAGTGCTACCTATCAGTGCCACATATCAGTGCCTATCAATGCCGCCTATCAGTGCCGCCTATCAGTGCCACCCCATCAGTGCCACCCCATCATTGCCTCCTCATCAGTGCCTGTCAGTGCAGTCTCATCAGTGCTCATCAGTGCAGGAAAAAACTTATTTATTTACAAAATTGTATAACATAAACAAAAAAATTTTTTTTTTTTTCAAACTTTTCTGTCTTTTTTTATTTGTTTAGCAAAAAGTAAAAATCGCACAGGTGATCAAATACCACCAAAAGAAAGCTCTATGTGTGGGGGAAAAAGATATAAATTTGGTGTAAGTACAGTGTTGCATGACCGCGCAATTGTCATTCAAAATGCAACAGCGCTAAAAGGGGAAAATTGGCCTGGGCGGGAAGGGAGGGAAGTGCCCTGTATTAAAGTGGTTAATAAGGGCACTGCTAACTTTATTATCAAAGCCACTCTTCTGCCTAGCGAAGGTTCTGGTTCACTTATTAACCTACAGGTTTAGTGCAATACCTTGTTTGGGGGGGGGGGCGGGGGAGGTCACTGGTCATAACCTCTCAAAAAGAGGTTTACACATATTTAGCATTTTATACAGCAGTGCCATTTGTCAGATATAGAAACTTTCAAATTGTTTCATCTACCTTGTTATTTGGATAGGCCACTATCTGTCTGGTCAAAATCAATAGGAAGAACAGGTAGGCAGAATTAAAAATCTAGTGTGATCAGCACATCTCTTCAACCACACTGTAGCCCCTATGGAAATTCCATTTCTATTCCAATTAAATTCCCAACTCTGAATAAGTAATTTAAAATAATACATTGAAGATTTCCCAGCTGCTGTTTAAAAAAGCAGTTCATGCTACAATATATTTACTTCTTCTCCGGCGCTGTGTCCTGCAGATCCACTTCTATGCAGTAAGTTGAATATTGGCCAACGTCATTCATCCCACTACATGTGAGTCCAGGGCATCAAGGTCCCATTCTAGGTGCACATCATCAGGCTGATTCAAACCCAGAGGAGAATGCTGTAGAGAACAGTGCTACTTCATTATGTGGTGCTCAACACTGGTGGAAGAAGAGGACTCATGCTGTTATGCAATCAGACTGAAGACAGAAAAGTTTTAAGTATGTAAAAAACACTGACTAAAAAAAGATGTGAAGGGATGGGAGGATTGGCAATGTACAAAGTCATCCACAACATTGCCCCAAGCTTCATTACCAAACTCATCTACAGATATCGCCCAAATTGTCTTCCCGAGACATCTTGCCCTTTAGCGCCCTTGTTACCTCCTCCTATGCTCCGCATTCTCGTATGGGAACAGAACAAACAATTTTCGTTTAATGTTTACCGTTTTTGTACAATTTTCATACGATAAAAATCAGAAACCAGAGACTGCACATGATCAGAAACAATAAACAACAAAAACAGCTATTTTCTTACATTATTTCCTTTCTTGGTTCCAACTTGCAGTGAAACCGTGATAAAAATCAGACGATGTTGTACTTTTATGGGAGGGGGAACATGCCTTGCTAAGTGCAAATACAATCACAGAGTATAGATAGTACTTACAAAAGATCTTTGCAGAGGGTGTAGCACTGATCAGAAAAGAGACAAGGAGCAACTAATGTTACTAATGGCACCAGAAGATGCCTACTACACAGCAGGGAAATTTGGGTGTTTTTTTTAATTAATGTTATTTAAAGCTACTTGATTCTATGCATGATTTAACTCACTTATGCATTCCTCCAAAAATATTAAATGTTCATGTATTTTTACATCAAACAAGCAAAAACACCTACATCACTCCTAATATCAGCATCCTTTCATCGTTTGCACAGCAACAATCAGCGTGCGGGAGGGAGGGGCAGTATTAGTTGCCAATTGCTCATTTACATGTGTGCTGACAGGCAACATGCTGACAGGAGATGAAAACACAGAAATGATACATTTTCCGCATGTTGCTAAACCTCCAATGTGCCATCAGCAGGCTGCAGATGGAGAGGTGACCTCTCTATATGCATACATTCTAATACAGTAAGTGGCGTCACCCTTATGGCAGAGGTGTAGAAATCACAAAAGTAACTGGACAAAATTACAAAGCCATTGACATATAAGACAGCTTAGATATGTTTTTCAAATGTATACACTGTTTGCCTGAAGTTCAGCTTTAAGAACAAAAATGCAGTCTATAAGGTCACTTCCAAATATTAAAAGTTATCCAAGACAGCAATATCTATATTACACTGCAATCTCATCAGCAGCCAAATCACAAGAGAGACAAATGATTGTATGCTGCTATATCATCAGGGGCTCTCCATATATTTCACAATGTAGAATGGACCCTGCTGTCTATACTGTGCATTTTACTGCAGTCATTTAGTAGGGCATTGTTCTGTCAGATGTGAAGTAACCAGCTCAGATCTGCTAGAATAAAATGTGGTGTGATGTGAGTTTAGAGGCTTGCTGCTCATTACAGTTGCACTAGCACATCACATGGCTTGCCTCTTCTCTGCAGTCTCTGCAGAACACTCCTAAGGGATACATTGAAGTGTTTCTAGAATTTTAGCAAGCTCAAACCTGGCTAATGCACAAAATCCATTTTTTTTTTTTTTTGCAATGCCCCTGCATTTTCTTAATCCTAACACATAATTAGTGTGAAAGAAACAAACAATTTCTAAGAATGCCCACGGATTATTATGAACAGAAAGAATTGTGTAATGATTCATGGTCTCTTCGGCATATTATACACATATGAGCTGTGTTATTATTACTAGAAAAACATAATGATAATGCATGTGATCACAGACGATATTATCTACAACGGTGTACACACCCACACACTGCAACCATTTCAGACTTCCAATATTAATTATTTTGTATTGTTCCTCCTGCTAGTATTAAGCCGGCCATACAATGAACAAAATTCAGCCGGTATGGGCACTTTGGTTGTGCTCTATCGATCGACTTTAGTACAACCGGCCTGTCGGCTTTTTCCAAAAAGATTAGTGCCGTTAGCTATAGTCAGCAACACTAATCATTGTGTTCTGCCGGCAAGGAAGGCTCCCTGCGCTCCCCGCCGGAAGAGCACAATAGCACTGTGGGACTGATTACCCATCAACACTTACTGTGTTGACAGGGTTTTATTGAAAACTACATATCCCATGACCTGCCTTAGATAAAAATGTGATTATCCGTAGTCCTCCTATGCTTTATCCATTACTGAACTGGAGGATTGTGACTACATTTGCAGTGAAGTGACATTACAAATGACATCATGGCACGTCCCAACTGCTGAGAAGCATAGGCATGAAACACACATAGTTCAGGAGATAATGCTTTGTTCCTCTTGTTTAATCACGTTAGCCCCGGAAAGGTTTTACCCCCTTAAAGACCAGGCCATTTTTTTCCATTCGGCACTGCGTTGCTTTAACTAACAATTGCACGGTCGTGCAATGCTGTACCCAAATACAATTGATGTCCTTTTTTTCCCACAAATAGAATTTCCTTTGATGGTATTTGATCACCTCTGCAGTTTTTAGATTTTGCGCCATAAACAAAAAAAAGCAACAATTTTGAAAAAAAAAATATATATATTTTTTACTTTCTGCTATAAAACATTCCCAATAAAAAAAAATTTAAAATCAAATGTTTTTATCAGTTTAGGCCAATTTGTATTCTGCTACATATTTTTGGTAAAAAAAATCCTAAAAAGCGTATATAAATTGGTTTGCGTAAAAGTTTACAAACTATGGGATAGATTTTTGGACTTTTTATTTTTATTCGTAATGGCCACGATCAGTGTTTTTTAGCGGGACTTCGACATTGCGGCGGACAAATCTGACACCCCGTGACACTTTTTGGGGACCAGTGACACCAATACAGTGATCAGTGCTAAATAATATGCACTGTTACTGTATTAATGACACTGGCAGGGAAGGGGTTAATACTGGGGGTGATCAAGGGGTTAATTGTGCTCCTAAATTGTGCTAACTAACTGTGTGGGGTTGGGACTCTGTGACAGGCACACAGAGATCGGTGTTTTAGCTTAGCTGTGATACATGATTTCATTGTGCCTTTCTGACAGGAGAGCCACCTGCTTTGTTTACATAGACAGGCGGCTCTCCTGTCAGTTTCTGTGAAGATCGCGGGTGGCCGGCGGCGATCGTGCCCACTCCTTCCGCGGTCTGGCTCCCGCTATGTCTTACCACAGCAGGTGTACGGCTCCGGGGGCGTGCGCACATGCACATAATCACATCAATTTGCGTGATTATGCACAGCCAAGCCTCAATGTCGCAGTAAACCTGCGTGGGGCGGTCAGAAAGTGGTTAATAAAAACACTAAATTCTTAATTGGAAGGGCCACAGCTTTATTGGTTTACAGTATCAATAAATTTAACCGATAAGGCAAAAAAAAAAAAAAAAAAATCTGCATCAATGCTAGAAGGAAAAAAATTGCTTGAGAGCTATGAGAACCCCATTTGAATATTGTAGCATTAGGGCCTACAGTAACTTTCTACTAAGGACAGGCACTGTTTGAAAACAACCCACTGTGGGAGGTTAACAACATAACTCCCAACTTTTCTTCATTTGATGGGACTGCCCTCTTTTGGACTGCCCTCTTTTGGAACCAAATCCCTTTGTCCCTCTTTCCTTCTCAGTTGTCCTCTATTTGGACCAATATGTAGACCCCCATAATAAATGCATTACTTAAAGAAGAACCATAGGCAAACCTTTTTTTTTTTCATTTTGGATAGATTATGGGCAGCTCAAAACCCTGTTAGTTTACTTTTTTCCATCTGTGTCTTGTTGGGGGAGATTTCCCTTCACTTCCTGTCCCATAGCCAAACAGGAAGTGAGTGGAAATCATGGAAAATTAAGAGAATCCATTGGGAACCCCCAGGTCACCAGAACTACTGTCCTCATTGGAAGATTTCCCCTCAATTACTTTTCTGGCAACAACCCAAAATGTGTGATTTTTTTTTACTTTCAATGATAATGGTAAACAGGACAAATAAAGAGGGTGAATCTCCTTAACACAGGCACAGACAGCAATAAAAACCTGACAGGTGTAACTAAAACTTTAACAATTTACCGACCGTGCTATAGTTGAATGACGGCTATGGCGCAGCCGGCCAGTTCTGGGAGGGTGTCATATGACGCAGCTGATCACAGATCGGAGTAAAAAGCCAATCAGCGGCTCTTTACCACATGATCAGCTGTGTCTAATCACAGCTGATCATGATGTAAACAAAAACTGGTTATCGGCGTTCCTTTCCTCATACTGTCCGCTTATGGAGAGGAGAGCCGATAACCAGCTTGTGTAAAAGGGACATTTACACTCATGTTCAGGGCACTGATTATCAGTGTCCTGAATATAAGTGCAGTCCCAAAAGTGCCCACCAGTGCTGCTTGCTAATCCATGTCCATCAGTGCTGCCAATCAGTGCATATCAGTGCCTCCTCATCAGTGCCTCCCACCAGTGCCAATCAGTGCCGCCTATTAGTGGCCATCAGTGCCGCCTATCAGTGCCTCCTACCAGTGCCCTATAGTCTCGCCTGTCAGTGACCATCAGTGTCCATTAGTGCCATCTATCAGTGCAGCCTATCAGTGCCCATCAGTAAAGCCTCATCAGCGCACATCAGTGAAGGAGAAAAATTACCTGTTTGCAAAATTTTACAGTGCCTTCAAAAGTATTCATACCCCTTGAAATTTTCCACATTTTGTAATGTTACAACCTGAAACCTAAATGTAATTTATTGGGGTTTTATGTAATAGATCAGGCATCACTAACTGGCAGACTGCTGGCCAAGTCCGGACCCAGTCAATGCTCCGTCCGGCCCTGCCGCGGTCACGCCATTTAGGATCTGCTTTTTTTACCTTAGCTCCCGCCGATGCCCGCTAGCTCTATTGTCTTTACAGAGCTGACATTGGAGGAGCAGCACTGCAATGCACAGAGGGCGGGGGCTAGCCCAGTTAACTGATTGGTTGCTAGGACCACCCTGTATTATATCAACCAATCAGTTAACTGGGGCAGGTCCCGTCCTCCGACCATCACTTTGCTGCACTTCCGATGTCAGCTGCTGTGCCCTGTGTAAGGTAGGACAGGGAAGAAGGCAAGGGTTATGTAAAAGAGGCAGGGCAGAAATGTAAAGGGAGTAATATGAAGGGGTATGGGGTTCTACAAAGAGGGTGAGGACAGAAATGTGTGCAGTGTGAAGGGGGGTTTAAAAAAAGGGGGTGAGCACAGGAATGTCAGGAGGGGTGCTATAAAAGGAGTGAAGACAGGAATGTTAAGGGGGGGCTGGGGACTGCAGTGTGAAGGGGGGGGGTGCGATAAAATGGGTGAGGACAGTTATGGGAAGGGGGGTGCGAAAAAATGGGTGAGGACACTTATGTGAAGGGGGTGCATTAAAGGGGGCGAGGACAGTTATGTGAAGGGGGATACTTTAAAGGGGGTGAGGACAGTTATGTGAAGGGGGGGTGCTATAAAGAGGGGGAGGACATTTATGTGAAGGGGGTGCTATAAAGGGTGTGGGGACTGCAGTGTGAAGAAGGGGGGGGACTGCAGTGTGAAGGGGGGTGCAATAGAGGGGGTGAGGAAAGTTATGTGAAGGGGGGTTTTATAAAGGTGGTGAGGACAGTTATGTAAAGGGGGTGCTATAAAGGGGGTGAGGACAGTTATGTGAAAGGGGGTGCTATAAAGGGGTGGGGACAGTTATGTGAAGGGGGGTGCTATAAAAGGGGTAAGAACAGTTATGTGAAAGGGGGTGCTATAAAAGAGGGGTGGGGACAGTTATGCGAAGGGGGGTGCTATAAAGGGGAGGACAGTTATGTGAAGGAGGGTGCTCTAAAAAGGGTGAGGACAGTTATGTGAAGGGGGTGCTATAAAGGGGGTGGGGACAGGATTGTGAAGGGGGGCTGGGGACTGCAATGTGAAGGAGGGGTACTGTAAAGGGAGGGGGAGGACAGGAATGTGAAGGGGGTGATATGAATGGGGCTAGGAACTGCAATTTGAAGTGGGGGTAATATAAAGGGGGGCCACAAACATGAATGTGAAGGGGGGGCTGAGGACTGTAATGTGAACGGGGAGTGATTTGCAGGGGGACTAAAAACATTATTAAAAAACTTGAGACCAGCACATGCCCTTGATACCCTGCTAGAAGATTCTGGCTACCGAACTAGGAATGCCCAGGTATCTTCCATAGCTTCTGCACTTAGCACAATGATCAGCCCAATCCATAAACAATTCGCCAGTGATCAACATCGGAACTAGAACGGAACCTAGGATTAAGAGAGGAGGGGTTTTAAATATAGTAAAAAACAGGAAGATCCCATCTACCTAAGTCATAGCTCATCATGTGTGAAACCCATATGAGCTGCAGCAATTCGCGTGCCAATATAAAATGATTAAATGCCTGCAGAATTCAGTAACAAGAAGGCCTAATCAAACTAACCATAACCTAGAAATTCAAAGGAACTAAAAACGTCTCAAACATGTAAAAATTACGTGGATTAGAAAAATAGGAGAAGAGGGGTAAAGCTGAGTATTGATGGGTCAAACAGAAAGGACAGAAGTGACCCCCTGCTTTTGAATAAAACAGCCTGGTTTTCCTTGCCTAACTTTTCTAATTATTGGAGGTTCAAAACAAAACTGATACATTTGATTTAGAAAAGGAAACATTGCCTACTCTGATACCACCAAAAGATTTTTGGGTGTTAAAGCGGTAGTATACTCTGCCATTAAACTTCTACCTCTACCTCTACCTTCTACCTTCTGACACCAGCGGCACATGTGCTCTGAAGGTCCGGCGGACCTTCAGAGCTCTTTGCTGGCTCCTTGCTGGAAAGTAACTCCCGCGCGCATGCCACTCACAGCGCCGGATCCGCCGAACCCGAAGAGACGCCGAGGGAACATGGCGGCTCCCTCTGCAGTGTCCAGGCGACCGTGTCTGGGATTAGTTTTAAGGTAAGTATTTCATAATGAGCTAGTATGTGATGCATACTAGCTCATTATGCCTTTCTCCTGCAGGGTTTCTTTTTTGAGTATACAACCGCTTTGAATAGTAGTTCCCCCATCAGAATACTCTGAAAAAGCCAAGAAAAAGGCCACTCGAAAAAGAAGTGCTTTGGTAGGTGAAAATAAACATCCGGTTGTAAATTCATAAGATGTGGGTGCATGGAGTCTGAGAATGAAGGGAGGTGTTTCCATCATTTTAAAATGTGGCAATTAAGGTATTTGCACAGAATGTCTACTCAGCCAAGAAGATGAAATAGAAAAGAAAGGGCAGATAACCATTCTTCTACAGTTAAGCCCAAAACACCCCTGTGCTGTAAAAATATCAGGTACACAAAAGTAAAAAAACATATTTAGTGGCCCTTAAAGTGTCATGACCCCTGATGATGTTGGCGGCGTGCTGACGAAATGCGCCGGGACGTGAGATCGTAACAGCGGAAGTTACGGTTTGAGGTGGAACGCAGATGGAACGCGGAAGTGGTGTCTCCATCGCCTAAAAACCGCGATCTCCTTGATAATGGCTTATTGAAACATGACTGTATTAAGTGCAATTTTAACCTAATAAATTGTCCACTGTTTGATACTACGCCATGAGAGCCCCTCTTTCTTTTCTCTACATATCTTCGGTCCCAAATAATTAAAAAACTGGAAAAATACCTCATATTTTAAGGGAGAGTGACCCATTTAAAAATCCACTGTGTATATCTAAATACGGAAGGATATTTATGGATTATCGTCCCATTTTGATCGGTGGAGAGAGATCACCGCTTATGTGACCCCCCTATAAGCAAGGGGTCCGATATATCTGGTAAGCAGTCATTTTTGCACTCACTGGGTTTTTTTTTTGAAGGTGAAGTGTATCTCTACTATCAAGCCTCAGGATACTCACCAGCTGCCTTGAGATTGAGATATCTCTCGCTGGCCCTTTTACACTAGAGACTTTAATAGTTTAACATATATGCACTATTTCACCTTTTGCACAGATTTTCACTTTGTATGGTTTATTAATCACAATTTTAAATATAATTGAAATTTAAGATTAATTTAAATTAGCACTTATACTGTATATATTTATTTAATTTATTTAATTTATGTATGTGATTTGGTTGAGCTCCGTACCCCCCCCCCCCCCTTATAAGCTTCGTTCAGGTTTTTTACATTTTACGCTGCAGCTTACTGTTGGAACCCCCTTTTTTTTTACACATATATTATTATTCACATGCACTAATTATTTAATATCAATCATCATTATATTTAGTTTTATTTTTTTATTATCCTTTAGCACAGGTTGTTTGGTGATTAACACCAATTTTTTTCCAATGTAAAGTAGTGAGTGTACAGCTTGTGTAACAGTGTACATTTTCTGTCCCCTCAAAATAACTCAACACACAGCCATTAATATTTAAACCACTGGCCACAAAAGTGAGTACACTCCCTAAGTGAAAATGTCCAAATTGTGCCTAAAGTGTCAATATTTTGTGTGGCCACCATTATTTCCCAGCACTGCTTTAACCCTCTTGGGCATGGAGTTCACCAGAGCTTCACAGGTTGCCGCTAGATTCTTCTTCCACTCCTCCATGATGACATCACGGAGCTGGTGGATGTTAGAGACCATTTGAGGATGCCCCACAGATGCTCAATAGGGTTTAGGTCTGGAGACATGCTTGGCCAGTCCATCACCTTTAACCTCAGCTTCTTACGCAAGGCAGTGGTTGTCTTGGAGGTGTGTTTGGGGTCATTATCATGTGAGAATATTGCCCTGCGACCCAGTCTCGGAAGGGAGGGAATCATGGTCTGCTTCAGTATGTCACAGTACATGTTGGCCTTCATGGTTCCCTCAATGAACTGTAGTTCCCCAGTGCCAGCAGCACTCATGCAGCCCCAGACCATGACACTCCCACCATGCTTGACTGTAGGCTAGACACACTTATCTTTGTACTCCTCAACTGGTTCTCGCCACACACGCTTGACACCATCTGAACCAAATAAGTTTATCTTGGTCTCATCAGACCACAGGACATGGTTCCAGTAATCCATATCCTTTGTCTGCCTGTCTTTAGCAAACTATTTATGGGCTTTCTTGTGCATCATCTTTAGAAGAGGCTTCCTTCTGGGATGACAGCCATGCAGACCAATTTAATGCAGTGTGTGGCTTATGGTCTGAGCACTGACAGGCTGACCCCCCACTCCTTTAACCTCTGCAGCAATGCTGGCAGTACTCATACGTCTATTTCCCAAAGACAACCTCTAGATATGACGCTGAGCACAGCAGTCAACTTCTTTAGTCGACCATGGCGAGGCCTGTTCTGAGTAGAACCTGTCCTGTTAAACTGCTGTACGGTTGTAGCTCCACACCCTTTTTGAAGCCATAATTATGGGCATGAGAAGAGTTACAGCCAGCACAGAGCTTCCACCCCCTCCCTGAGCTGAGTGATCAGACAGCCACTATTATGAATGATCAGAGCTGCCTACTCATATTAGTAAAAAAAATCACTGTGGATGTGTGGTGCCCTGTATGTGTTAATGCAGCCCCAAGTAAATCACACAAAGCCACAGCTCTGAGGGATCTCTTACTATTATGAACAGGCAGTGCTGATTGTTCATTCATAATAGTGGCAGATCACTTAGCACTGCGGCTCTGCATAAAGTATCTGTGATGCCCTGTAAAGCAGCCACAGGAAGAGCACACAGAGCTGCAGTTCTGAGTGATCTGTTTCTATTATAAATGAGCAGGTGGCGCTGATCGTTCATTTATATAAGTAACAGATCATCAGCACTGCAGCACTGTGTGATCCATTGGCCAGAGCTGTGTATGTGTAAAAGCCGCCACCGATAGACAGACAGCTCCACAGACTGTGGGATCTAGCCCTCTAAAGAAGAAATCAGTATACTTACCTTTTTTGAGACCGATCCGACCCGATCCCACGCTGAGCTGACAGCCGCGGCGTCGCTGTGGAGATGGGTGCAGAGGACACATCCGACAACGGAAGCCCTATAGTAAGTCTATGGGTGACATCACTCCTCATTCATTTCACAGCCGTGGTCGGCTGTGTGCTCTCCAGAGCTTCTGCCGCTGGAGACCGGATCGGCTTCAAAAAAGGAATGTATACTGATTACTTTTTTTACAAGGCTAGATAGGTTAATGTTAGATCGTGGATCTCTGTAGATGCAGGGATTTTATTGTTAGGGTGGACTTGTACTCTGTGTTGGCTGTACAGCTCCACAGGCTGTGGGATCTTTGTGAATGACTCCTACTGCCAAAGACTAAAGCAGATTTGAATAAGACCACATGCTACTTGCACTTGGTCCAGTGGGGGGGGGGGGGGGGAATAATTTTATTTACTCATTTTTAAATTAAACAATCACCTTGTAAAACAATCCACTCAGTTTAAAATAGAAATTAAAGAAAAATATTTGTGTATAGATTTAAAAAACATTGTTGTCAAGGAAGACATGTTCATACAGGTGGAGGTTCGAGGCGCATATATATGCGCATGCGCAAGCTAACAACTGCTCAGGCAAAATTACATGGTGGTGGACCAGGGAATGTGCAAAGACGAACGCGCTTGCACACTCGCACATATGCATGCACTTTCGAACGCGCGCACGCCTGTTATTAAGGGGCGGGCTATTTAAACTGGCTGCAGTATGGACTTGTTGCTGTTTGGTCTGCAGCTTCTTGTGTTATTCCTGTTCCCTGTGCTGACCTCTGATTCTGATTCGGCTTACTCCTGACTTACGTTTGTCTGCCTATTACCCCAACCTCGGCTTGTTTTGGATTCTTCTTCTGCCTGCTGTTTTTTCTTGATCTACCTGAAACGTCTGAACGTTACCGACCCGACTTGTTTGACTCTGCACCTGCACTTCCGGTCTGCTTCAGCTGCTTCTTCAGTCTGCCAAGCTCTGTGCCAGCGTACCTACCACCAGCCTGTCTGCTGCACATCCTCCTGCTGATTGCAACCACGTGGATTACTGGACTGATTTCAGGCACTCCTATGTCTCCGTGCTCTTGTGGCTGCTATCTCCATATCAGTAAGCCCTGAGCCGGGGCTGTATGAGAGGCTCTACTTTACATGTCAGGCTCACTGACCAGGTACGTGACAATTATAATTATAAATACCTTTTTCCCCTTTTTTTAAGTGATCAAATTGCCTCTGTTCTCAGCTGCATAAGAGCTGGGAGCGGAGTAGCAGCATCACACTGGGCTTCCCAGTAATTGACTATCCAGAGGGGGGGTATAAGGACAAGTCTGATCATCAGAGGAGAACGGGTTGAGTTACCAGCATAGCTAGAGAACTGACCACAATGTTTTCTCCTGCTTAGTGTGGTCAGTTATTTTATGGAAAAGCAGAGAGTCTGACTCAAACACCAGGGATTTCATATAAAGGAAGCAATACAAAGAGAACAGGATACTTTTTCATATAGCTGGCACATATCAGGAACATAAAATGTTGGGTTTACATATTCTTTAAAACAAATTCTTACTGACTTCTGTCGCTACATATACCGTGAAATTGACAAAGTGTATGTATGGCCAAAGCTTTTTTTCAATATATTTAAATCTGCAGTTTTATTAAAATAATTCATTGTGAAAATTCATGTTCAGAAACTTCCTATTATAGGGTGACAATATGCTCTACTTGTCTTCTAATTGTGCTACTGTGTTGTCACCCTGCATAGACTACAAGTGGCTGTTTTAACCAATTAAGGTTCGACCTAAAGCAGTTTTACTGCTACAGGACAGCCCCTGTGCTGGATCATGTAAATGTAGCACCCTCCTAGGTAGGTGCTAGAGTGAGAGTATAGTTTTGAATCCTGCCTGCTTACCAGGACTGCAGGTAAATCTATATTGTTCTCTGCCTACCAGAGAGCAGGATCTGTTAGTGAGGTTTACTCAATGTGCTCGGGGGCAACTCATTCTGTCTGCAGAGTGTTTTACACTGGTCCAATAGGGAGGAATGTTGGACAGTGGGAGTAAACCTGACAAATGAGAACATAGATGTTTGATAGAGCCCTGATAATTTGACAGAGAAAAGTGCCTCGTTGCATGCTGTGATACTGTATAAAAGCCAGGAGCACATGTGCTCAGGGTCTTTTCATCTGGTTAGTAAAGTCCTGGTGGGAGGGGGCGGCTGCCTCCTCTTCTGTAGAGGTGCCATACGGCCTCAGGTAGTTGACCTGGGGGCCTAGAGAGAGCTAGAGAGGAACTGAACCCAGAGGTCATGTGAAGCTGACTGAGAGGGGAGATACTGAAAATCTGAGTCTGCAGTACAGTGAGTATAGATCTGTGTCAAGGAGCCTGACCTGAGGGGTGCCACCCCTGCAGCTAGAAGAGTCAGTGGATGGGTGTCAGTAAAGGGGATTCTAGTGAGTGTCCTGAAGATAATGTAGTTCAACAAGTCTAATGCTGGAGAGAAAAGAGCAAGGAGACTTAACCTTTTCCATACATGTGGCAGTATGGATTAAGCAGCTGCTTCCACAAGCAACCTGGTTAGGCAAAGTGGAAGTTGTCCTTATCCATTGTGAATAGTTACAGTTAGAGTATCCCATTATTCCCTTCTCCCATCCAAGTTCCAAAAGAAACACTAAAAACCAAAACCCCTGGACTGTTTATTGAGTGAGGAGCCATTGAGAGTAAGGAGGGATGTTTGAACTGTCCCTAAGTGACAGTGTGCTGGTAATCAGAGGGGGCCAAACAAGTCATCACACAGCAAGCCCTACGAGGACAGTGCTACATAAGTATATGTGATCAGACTCTTCAGGGTAGGGGTGCACTTGCCACTGTCGACTTGCTACCGCTGTGATTTCACACAACAGGAGCCAATCGGCGTGTTCCGTAGACCCGATGTCAGCTGGCACCCGCCAAGCAGCAGGCATGGAGGCAGAACATCAGTCTGCCTATGTAAACAAGCCAGATCGCCATTCTGACAGGAGGGAAGAGATTACATTTGTGTCCCTGCAAAGCAGGGAATAAATTCCATCTCTTCCTCTAGTAAAAGCACCTCCTACAGTGTAGTAAAACACTGGTTAGGCACACAGTTAACCCTTTGTTCGCCCCTGATGTTAACCCCTTCCCAGCCAGTGTCATTAGTACAGTGACAGTGCATATTTTTTTAGCACTGATCACTGTGTTAGTGTCACTGGTCCACTAAAAGTGTCAAAAGTGTCAGTGCCAGATTGTCCATCGCAATATCGCAGTGATCGCCGCCATTACTAGTTAAAATTAAATAAATAAATATATCCCATAGTTTGTAGACACTATAACTATAAACCAATCAATATACAGTCATTGGGATTTTTTTTAACAAAAATAGGAAGCAGAATACATATTGGCCTAAATTTATGAAGAAATTTTGTTGGGTATATTTTATAGCCGATAGTAAAAAAATACAGTTTTTTTTTTTTTTTTTCAAAATTGTCGATCTTTTTTTGTCTATAAAAAATGCAGAGGTAATCAAATACCACCAATAGAAAGCTCTAGTTGTTGGGGAAAAAAAGGACATATATTTTATTTGGGTACAGCGTTTTGCACAGCTGTGCAATTGTCAGTTAAAATAACGCGGTGCCCTATCGCAAAAAAATGACCTGGTCATGAAGGGGGGTCAAGTGGTTAACACACATTTTGCAGGGATTGTACATTGTTGTCATCATCAGGAAACCTGCACGTAGAAATAGCATGCAGCCAATGCTGAAGTGCATACATATTGACAAGGAGTGGCTTCAAACAGGCTGCAGAAAATCAGCTGCATTGAGATCCAACAAAGGATGAAAAAGGTGAAAGCAAGTACTTAATCTGAATACATGGCAGTTGTTTATAATCCACACTGTTTTAGCAAAGTATAGTAAATGTCATTGAGATTACATCTACTTATGAGGTTGGTTATAGATGGCATCTATAATTGAAACAAAACATTCACTGCAATCTTCTCCCTAATTTAGCAATCATGCAGTTAAAGGTTCACTCCCTTTTCTTGCTTATCAGCTGCCGGTTATGGAGAATTATGCCCAACTATCATGCTCTAGCTAACACCAAAAAAGGCTGATCATTACAATTGATACCTGGATCTGTCATACTGCATTTTTCAGGTCATTGTATTGCAAGAATATACATTTAATCCAAAATGTTTACTATGAACTGTAAGTTTTGGATAAACAGGATATCAGTGAAACGGGTGCATGGCAGTATGTATCCTTAGCAAGTGTTTACCAACCAGCCAAAGCAACCAGCACTGGTTGATGTCTTGTATGCTTTATGGTTGGCAGAGCTCTGGGATAAACTCCAGCCTTATCCAATGTGCTTGTGATTGGCTGCCTTGAACAATTTGTATGCTGTGCTTCACTGGGTTATGACAGCCTCCCCTAGAGATGCTTTCCGTTTATTGAACTAACCATGCCTGCAGCAATTACCTTAACCTATTCGGTGCCGGAGAAACCTGCGGGGAATTGTAATGTACTGGAAGAAACGTACACCTCGGCATGTGAAGCTGTTTTCCAAGCAGTCCCCCTCATTATACACAGCCAGGTTCACATCTTGTTATTCCACTGAACAAGACAACTACACAACAAAGGCACAAAAAAATCTACCTGATCAGAAAACTGAGCGCTGTAAGAATCCTTGACCCACTTTAAAGCACACAATACAACCAATATCTGTAATTATGAATGATTTACATCTACTTATCAACTGGAAAAAGATGTGTGCAGCACAGTGCAGAAGCGCTAACTCATGCTATGATGAATAATAAATAGGCTTGATGAGGCTCGTATACTGCATAGCTCCTGGGCACAAGAAAGGTTTTACTTTATTCCACAGATTGCCTCTTTCTTTTATATTAAATTATGAAAAGAAATAAAGCAAATTGTCCTGTTAAAATACACATTGTATTATATGGATGCATGCAGTGCTGACGGATCAATTCAACACCCATTTCCAATAGCAAAAATTAATCAATCGGACCAGCTTGTTATTATATTAAGATGTTGAGAAATTATATTTTTTTTTCCCCCTTTTTTTTTTTCTCTTTCTTTCTTCTTTATATTATTATAGAATATAGATTTTGATATTGCGATCATTCTTCTTTTTTTTTTTTTTTTATGTTTGTATGACTTTGTTACAAAAAATTTATAAAAAGAGATTAAAAAAAAAAAAAATACACATTGTTCCCAGTTTACCTAAAATATTGTTTTTTAGATGTTTTTGCTAAAAAGACTCTCGGAAGCATACCTCCCTACATCAGAAGTTGAGAAAGAGGAACAACTTGGAAAGAAAAAAACGTGCAGGCGAAGGAGTACACTGCATATTGGACATGGCCTAAAATAATATCGTTGAATATATTACTTACAGTCTACCTTAAAGGAAAAATGTTAGCAACTGGTTTCAGGATAGGAATGGTGGCCTTGGATTACCGGGGCTCTTTGGAATGGTGTTCAGGTAGGTTCCTTGATATAACTCATAGAACACCTGGGCACTTGTGTCTCATGGCCCCAGCTGTGTAAGTGACCATCTTGTAATAGTATCTAAACCACCTTTTGGTTATGAGGTCTCAGCATTGAAGTGGGAAGTCTTCCTATCCAGGTCTTGGGCCTGCGAAGAGAACCATCAAGAAACTGTAGTGAAAACCAAGGGGACAAGGTAGTACTTTGGTGCATTGTCACTACAAAGCTGTTAAGTGGTAGGCCCCTGTAGGTCCTGGAATTGGTTGAACAACCCAAATGCAAGAGGGGGAAGCATCTGAAAAGCTCAAAGCATTCCCCCAAGCATGCAATTTTAAGTATTGGTGTTTTTCCCATATCACCCTAAGTTACATCTGTTAAATGTCCCCTGGGGCAGTACCTAGTTTCTCATGTCATTTTTTTTTTTTTACAAAACTTTCCCTGTTAGCCTTGGAAATAGCCAGGGTTTAGTATCAAGATTCGCCCATCATAGACTTTAAAACATTGCGATGGTAGTTTGGGGTTTCATAAATGTCAACCAGGTTTTGAAAAACCCTCCCCACAGATTGAATCTAGGTAGATTTGTTAATCCCTGATAGAGATATCTTGCTGTTTACTATTCCACATATCTACAAGACCTGTGTGCGGATGACAGCTTTCTTGTATTGACTTTGTGTAGCATCCTCCTAGTTTAGGTCCTAGGATGTAAATAGTTAGATTGGTGTAATTTGCTCTTTGGTCTTTTGCTAGAGGAATATCTATCTTTGGCATGTCTGCTTATCGGAATGCTGCAATTCCTTAGTTAGAGCTGCTCCCGGTGTTCTTGTGCTGTTGAGTTTGCCTGGACTCCTCCTGCTTTCTAGAAGCCAATAGAGCTTTCTGGAACATTGGTGGGAGTAAGGCAAATAGGCAGCATGAATATGTATCAGTCTGGGATTGGTCTAAATATTTAGAGAACATGTGAGTTCTGGGTCCTTTCAGATGGTGGAGTGCACCAGCCAGGGGTAAGGCAGGCTTGCCACTCCTGGCACTTGCTTCCATGTGGCCTCAGGTGGGCAGCCTGAGAGCCTGAAGCTAAAGTAGAGGAGTGACCCTGGTGCGTCTGAAGCGCTGACTGAAGGGGAGCCAGGCCTGAGAGGATCTGTTTGCAACTCCTGTGAGTAGAGACCAAAGATATGGGGGCCTGTTCTATTTGGCTACTCCCTTGTGCTAGTACAGTTAGCCAAGGGTCCAACTAAAGGGATCACTGGCTAGTGATCCAAAGAGCTTTGTATACCTGTCCTTCACTACAAGAGATTTTGCTCATGCTCTTTATTTCTGCACTTATTTCACGCATTTCTACACAAGAGAAGTCTGCCATCTGCTCCCAGCAAGAGACTTCACCTACTGCTCAATTCTAGATCAGCTAGAGTCCTTAATCTGTGCATAGTTTTGTTTTGGAGTATCCTACTACAAATCCCCTACCCCATCCAAGTTCCTACAAAATAAAACTACAAAAATAACACCTCTAGACTGGTCTTTGACTACATTGAGCCTAAGTGTGTGTGTGCCTGGCTGCAGGAAATACCTTGCACCTGGCTTCCAGTAAAGAAGGACTAGTTAAGTAACACTCAAGCGGCTCATAGGGGGTAGCGCTACTTGATTATAACCCCACCATTGTCAAAAGGGGTTTTATTTCTGGCACCTGGTAATTCCTAAAGGTGCACACTGCATTTTGTTGAACAGTTAACTAAAGTTTGGTCACAGCAGAATTTCTACACCGCACTGAGTATTAGATAATGTCACTTCTTTTTTTTTTTTTTAACAAGAAAAAAGATAATTTCACTTTTAATCTTTTTTTCCATAATCCTTCTGGTATCCTTTTCGTTATATTGGATTTTTTTAAGTATATCAAATAGCAATATAAAAAAATGAGGCATGATAAAAGAATGTAATTAGTACTTTGAGCTGGAACATACAGATTTGGAAAACCTAAAAACACAGTTTGGTTACACAGTTAGTTAGTCTGATTGAAAAAAGACACAAGTCCATCTAGTTCATCAGTAGTTGATGCATCAGAAGAGACAGACATTCCAATACCACCCAATGGTAACCAAGCTATTCCTAACAATAAAGTCTAGCATAGTGCACTGGCCAATAAGAAATGTGCATTGCGGAAATATCAGGCACTCCAGTTGGCCGAACAAGGGAAAGGAGGGAGAAGGATCGAATGGCCCTTGCAAGGGGCATTGAAGCAAAAAAAGAAATGAGAAAGAGGAACAGGGGAGAATGAGGGGAACAGAAAGAGAAGAGAAGGGTGGAAGACTTGCCTGAGAGCAAGGGAAGAGGAGAGGGAAAAAGGGTGGAGGTTTCCCCGGTGGTTGTGGAGTACATGGGCTATAGGATAGCATCATACAGGGAGTAGGGTTTGATCAATGCTCTCCTGGGCGTTATATGTGATTTAGGGATCCCAAACTAATAAAAGCATAGCTTGGGTATCGTTTAGAATGGAGGTGAGCTTCTCGTGCACCATCATGCCCAAACGGGACAGGGCCGAACTGCAGCTCCGTGTCTGAATGGATACATGGAGCTGTAGTTCAGCTCAGCTCGGGTGCCTCCATAGCAGGTTGCTTACTGTGGGGGAACTCAACAGGAGGGAGGGCCAAGGAGCTCCAGCCAGGGATCCGAGAAGAGGAGGATCGAGGCTGCCCTGAGCAAAACCACTGCATAAAGCAGGTAAGTATAACATGTTTGTTAATTTAATAGATAAAAAACAAGACTTTACAATCACTTTAAGAGTCCTCAGTCAAGTCCATCCTCACCATCAGAGGCCGTGGGAAATCTTATGCTCTAGCTCCCTGTCCAGGACCGTGGCTGTGACCCTGTGTAGCTGCTTCACGGAACCATCAACCCTCAGCAGTCAGTCGTTGGGTTCACAACCTCTGTGGTGCGCTCCCAGTCACTTGGTCCCACAGGTAATGCTGACATGGACTTTACCCTGCTGTTGGCTGAAAATGGGTCACAGAAGTACAGAATGAACTTTACTCCTCTAATCCCCAGGAGAAGTATAGCCAAAGTAGATTTGGCTTTACTTCTCCTTTAATCCTCTCATTTCTCCTCCTTCTTTATTATCACTAAAGCAGTCCTGTCACCTGTACATCATTTGTTTTCAAGAAAATAACAGAAGCTGTAGCATGAAATGTTCTGTGCATTTCCTAATTTTTTCCCATCAATAGATTTTGCATGTGTAAACAAAATAAGTGCGCAACCCAAAGATCTTAAATGAATTGCTACATGTTACAGAGAAAAATGAAAGTCCATACAAATACATAAATCACAATGTAAAGAAAAGTCCAATTATAGAGCTCTTATGGAGGTTAAAAAGTTATTCACAATAACACCAGTGCTTGCTCCAACAAAGATCACTGCATGCCTCTTACCAGAAGAGATGGATCCCAAATTATAAGGATCTAATACGCCTTTGTTGAAATAGACAAGCTGGAAGATTCCACTCCTAGGGCTCTGTGAAAAGGCAATCCTTCCTAGTAAGGGGTCGGCTTCAATCAGATATTACTCCGATATCTCTGACTTCTTGGATTATCCTGCCATAGATGTTTCTCCAGCATAGGGGGGTTTAAAAAGGAGGAGACTTCATAGTGCAGTAAGTATGATTACCATTTATTAAAAGGCGATTATTGCACTTACATGAACAAAAACATTTAGAAGGCACAAAACATACAGCCGCGGATCTCCTCTGCAGGCTGGTGCGTGGTGACGTCACAGGCTTCAGCATAAGAGCACTATAATTGGACTTTTCTTTACATTGTGATTTATTTATTTGTATAGACTTTCATTATTCTCTATAACACGTAGCAATTAATTTAATATTTTTGGGTTGTTAACTTATTTTGTTTACACAGATTTTTGAAGTTGAGTATTTAGACTTTCCATGAGTTGCAGCACCTTTACATATTCACATATATATTATTTTTGGTGAGCGCGAAATATATCTTTTTATACAATAGATTTCGCATGGGCATGGTAACTAGGACTAACGGCATACCAAACAATCACAAAATTAACTCTCTGCTTCCTTATTGCATCAGTCCTCATCACATTGTAAATGTTTAGGGACATTCATATATCTTGTTCTACCTTCTTAACCACAGCTTGCTCAGATATGAAAAAAGGCCGCTAGATTTGAAGAAAGGTCGTTACCCCTACTGCCAATTTCACCTACAACATAAGTAAACAGACAAACAAAATGGGAAAGCATGTGTTAACTGGCAGTTTTAGAGCTGTCAAATGAGGTCTGAATTTTCAGTTATATCTTGAGGATACAATATATCAAGTTCCTGGAGCAGTCATAAGTAATTAAATGTTGGAGGTGTCAGCTAGGTACACTGGGGTCTACATCCAACAACAGACATGTACACACGTTTTTGTCCAGTGCATGCTGTATTCCAAAGTTTCGTGCACAGTATGTGGACACCCTACTCTCCTTAGTAATGAATATGAATGAAGATGGGTCTAATTCTTTAGTGTTCTAAAATGTGCCTTTTCATAACTATTTTAAAGTTTTTATGAGTTTAAGAAATCCAATGTTGAGATATGAGAACATTTTTGTTTTAAGTGCTGCATTTGCAGTATTTGCGCAGGTTTTTTATATAAGATCTGACATCTGGCCCTTGCTAGCCTGCTTAATTATTAAAGGAATTGCTTCACAGCCACATCTCATTTTTTTCGGCAAATAAGAATCTTGTGCTTTCTCTGGCCTTGCGTGTTCTCGCCTCTAGCTGCAGCTGGTTTACATAATCAGTCTGGATGTCGCCTTTTATTTTTGCTTTTCATTTAGTGAAAATACAGCAGTCGCTGGTAGTTCTAATATAGCTGTTCACTTTAGTAAAAATCAATTATTACTGCAGGGTTGCCAGATCAACCATTTAAACCACAGAGGATGTTATATGTAGAGTATTTCTGCAGCTACTGCATACACAGAACACAGAAACACATTACATTTTTCCTTTAATAATGATAGCTAGTCATACTGAGAATATAAAGAGATATTTATTTCCCTACTTTTTTCTCTTCTTACTGCGATGGGTAGTGTTTGCAGTTGCTAGGCAAAAAGTCTGACGGTAGTAGAATGGCACTGTATTCATCAGCCTGCTGATGCAGCCTATCCTTTAGAAGGGCAAGGCCAATTCTCTTGGGGTGCTTTTGTTTGTGTTGGTTGTTCAGGCCCAAAATTCCAGGCAACAATTCTGAAGTCTTCCCAGGTCAAGAGTGACAGATCAAGCCTGATCAAGTTGCTCTCAGCAACTACGGGTGCCATAGTTAAATGGGGTGGCAAACCTTGAAGGCTGTGTCATTTTCTGCACTAGCATCACAGGGCAACATAAGAATGCAATTCCTCCTCAAAAAAATTATTTTCTCCTCTACATGCAGAGGTCAGTTGCCCTTGGTCCAAACTTTCAACTCATGTCTCTCCTCCAGGAAAAATAAACCTGTTTCAGTTTTGAAATACTAGGCCATACTAAATAAATAGGATTACATTGATTCGAATAGTGTCATTCACAGCCTTGCGTCACTCCGTGACAGCAAGCCCTTCTTGGAAAGGGACTGAAGCAATGAAGCAAAGTTGAACTACACTGGTATATATTTTGATGTTGCAAGCTTCTGGTGTAATGATCTCAAATAAACCCAGGACCAGGGGTGAGCCAGGTAAAAATAAAGGCACATGTCTCTACCAGCTGGTTAGAAGACTGACTATCAACATTGTTGCTAGTTCCAAAGTTTCCAGGTCTTCACCAGTGCCAACAATGATTTGGATGGATTTGTGCAGCTGGTGACCCTCGACAGGGAATTATGAGATTATCTTGCTGGTGGACAGGACATAGCACATTTTATCTGAAGAGTAGTCTGGAAAAGGCCAGAAGAAAACAGGAGACAAACCAGAGCAAGAGTGAGAATAGTCAAAGTGGGTAGCCAATGTTATTGTCCAGGTTGACCAGGGTGGTGCTGTGAACATAGCATATCTTGATTTCAGAGAGGTATTTGATGCAATTCCAATGATTAATGATCTAACTCAAAAGCTGTACGAGCTAAGACTTAACCCTTGGGTGGTTCAGTGGATATGCAGTTGGCTAAAGGATAGATACCAGAGTGTAGTTGTAAATGGGGCTCATTCGGAAGAGACCACTCACTAGTGGTGTTCCATAAGGCTCAGTACTAGGTCCTGTTCTATTTAATTTATATGTAAGTGATATACCTAAAGGTTTGTTGGGCAAGGTATGTCTTTTTTCTGATGATACAAAGGTATGTAATAGGATTGATATCCCTGTCCGTAACATGGAACATGATTTTGCTTTGCTGGAAGATTGGTCAAAGCAGTGGAAACTGCAGTTCAATGTTTCTAAATGTAAAATAATGCACCTAGGGAAAAAGAATCCCCTTAGAGAGTACAACATTGGTGATACAGTGCTAGCCAGCACTTGAGAAGAAAAAGATTTGGGGGTACCTTTTTCAGATGATTGCAAAATGAACAAAAAATGTGACCAGACAGTGGGAAAAGCAAATAGAAGCCTCCTCCAGCAGTGTTTGTCACGGACAGATGGTGGGTGTGTTACCTGACTCCACCTCCTCGGCTCGGCTCCTCCTGTGTACTGTACATTCATGGGGTCCTGGGAGCAGGCAAACGAGACGAGCGGCAAAGGTTTGGAGTGGCGTGGGGTGGGCATGGCTTGTGGGGCGGAGCCAGAGTGGCGCATGGGTTAGGGCGCAGAGCGGAGAAGGTTGCCCGGCAGTAAGTGGCATATCATCATCACACGTGCACAGCACAAGTACCTACCTGCTCATCACTGCTTAGGCACCACTTTGCCAGCACGAGAGTACTATTTTCATAGTGAATGTGAGTGGCTGGCTGGCTGGCATGGCTTAATTGGTTGCTCTCTATGTATGTTGTTTACACAGCTCAAGGCAAGTCCCTACCACTTGATCAACCGATCAGTGCCACATCAGTGCAAACACAGTGCCACCAGTGCTATCACAGTGCCATCGTTGATATCACAGTGCCCCATCATTGTCAATACAGTGCCATCACAGTGCCCCATTAGTGCCATCAGTGTCAATACAGTGCCCCATCAGTGCAAACACAGTGCCATCAGTGTCAATACAGTGCCTGATCAGTGGAATCACAGTGCCATATATGCCACATCAGTGCAAGCACAGTGCCATCAGTGTCAATACAGTGCCATCAGTGTCAATATAGTGCCCCATAAGTTCAATCAAAGTGGCATCACAGAGCCACCAGTGCTATCACAGTGCCATCATTGATATCACAGTGCCCCATCAGTGTCAATACAGTGCCCCATCAGTGCCACATCAGTGTCAATACAGTGCCATCAGTGTCAATACAGTGCCCTATCAGTTCGATCAAAGTGCCACCAGTGCTATCACAGTGCCATCATTGATATCACAGTGTCCCATCAGTGTCAATACAGTGCCATCAGTGTCAATACAGTGCCCCATCAGTGCAATCTCAGTGCCATCAGTCTCAATACAGTGCCCTATCAGTGCAATCTCAGTGCCATTAGTATCAATATAGTGCCATCAGTGCCATAAAAAAAACATTATTAAAAGGGCTTGGGGTGACACCGTGAGTTACCGCACTGGGTGACACCAACCCTAGTGACGCCACTGGTTGCAGTGCTAAAGGCAATATTTTACAGTTTGGGGGCACTCAGAAAAATGAAGTTGTCAGCCCCAGTAGTTTTGAGGTACTCAGTGGCCATGTTGATTGCTGTGGCACTTTGGTTGCCATGCTAGGGTACTTTGGGATGTTCTGTATTTTGTGGACTGAAGTAGGCAGATGTTTTGTTTTTATTTATTTCACAATAAAATTCTGGAAACATCTACCAACCCTATAGTACACACACGCAGACACAGTAGGGCCAGTTTTAAGTCACCATTTAAAGTGGTATTAAATACTAACTACACATTTAGTATATTAAATGTTATGACTGCATTTGTTTTCTTTTTATTAGGCTTTTTTCAGCTTGCGATTTAGCCCAGTGGTCTGCAAACTGAAACCCAGGGGTCGAATGCGGACCTTTACTCGCCTTTATCCGGCCCTTGGGGTGCTTTTTCTTCCACTGATAGAGGACATTATTCCTTTCACTGACACCAACAATGTGGCTTAATTCCTGGTGGTGACATCAATAACAGGGCACTATTTCTCTCGTTAACAACAACGATCGGTCACTATTGCTTAAACTGACACCAATGATAGAAATCTATTTCACTCACTGACACCGATGATGGGTGTTATCACTGGCTGATGCAAACAATGGGGCACTATTCCTCCCACTGAAAACAATGAATGCTCACTATTCCTCACAATGAGACCAGTGATGAGCCACTATTCCTCCCATTGACACCATAGAAGGGGCCTTATTCCTCCAACTGATACCAAGGATAAGGCATTATTCCTCCCACTGACACCAAAGACAGGACACTATTTCTCCCCTAATACCAAAGACACATTGATTACTCCCACTGACGTCAGGACAGGTTCTTCTTCCAATGGCCACAGTCTGGCCCCCCTAAAATCGAATGGACAGTAAAGTGGGCCTTTGTTTAGAAAGTTTAGAGCCCCCCTATCTAGCCAGTAACACACTTTCCTGTCTTAAAGTGTCTCCATTCTGGATGGAGGAGCAACGGAGACACCCTAGGATAGTAGCCTTGTCAACCTGAAGAGAGGGTAGAGTCAGATGTACTGGCAGATTTAGATGGACTTGACCAACAAATTAAAGCCCAACTGCGAAACTTTTAAAGCAGTAACAGTGATTGTCTTTTTGGGATAAAAGTTTTACATAAATTAATAAAAGTGATCATTGTAAGCACCTATATCATTGGTTTGCCTCAGCCCTATAACTGCCACTTCTGCTGGACAACTTGGTCTGTTAAAAAAAAGTTGAAAAATAACAGACTTACTGGCTGGATTGCCAGGTGAAAATAAGGAAAAAAGCCTAACAAAAAAACAATCAGGAACCACATATAGGAATTGGTATGCTACAATATCATATATTCTCATGTATGCTGCTTTAACAATATATTTTTGAGTGGAAATGTGAAAAGAGGAATCTCACACATACTAAGGAAGGACATGTAAACCCCATGCGAATAGGGTCCATGTCAGGGGCGTAACTACAGGGGATGCAGGGGTTGCAATTGCAACCGGGCCCCATGCTCCAGGGGGCCTGTGCAGCTCCCCTGTACACCTGAATAGGAGGGGCGGTGGGGGCAACATTTAGAGAAATCACTGTCCTCCTTTTTCCTCCAGTAGCTGCAGGAGGAAAATGGAGGAAATTGGCTCCTCTGTATGCTGCCCCCGCCACTTCTACTATCAAGTTCACTTTTGTCCTGCTGTCTCTGGGCCCCTGTGTGCTCCCCTGCCCCCCCCCCCACTGTGCTCCCTCCCCTTTCCTGCCGGCTGCTGCAGGGGATGTGTCATAATAGAGAACTAGGAAGGAGTTGGTAAATATGTAATTTACCAGCTCCTTCCTTTTCTGAATGGACAGAGTCATAATCAGTGACATTGTAAAAAATAAATTAAAATGATAAAAAATAATACCAAAAAAAAAAAACTACTTACACCAGTGGGTGAACTTCCAGGATTGCAAAGGTCACACTTGCAACCGGGCCCTGACATTCCACCACCGTGGCCCCAAGATGGCAGGAAGCGGGCCAACTGCAGAACTTGTGAAAGGGTCCCACTGAGGGACCGTAATAAAAGGTCCCCGCAATGAGAATAAAGGGCCCCAGGATCAGTGGGAAGAGCCCCAGGCTTGAAGGGAAGGGCCCCGGCCAGGGGTCTTGGGGGCCCTTCATGGTTTCTTGCACCGGGGCCCTGAAGGTTCTAGTTATGCCTCTGGTCCATGTTAAACTCTAAACACAGTACTCCTAAATTGGAACTAACCCCACTGATTTAACTAATAACAGTTACAGTTAAGAGTGTGCTAACTTACTACAGTTAATTTAAATGTCTGGTGCTATAGCTTATCACATGTGCAGCACCGTGGTAACTGCTAATGAGTAGAGTTGAGCGGACACCTGGATGTCCGTGTTCGGCGGGTTCGGCCGAACTTTAAAAAAAAGTCCGGGTCCGTGTCCCGGACTTTTGCCGAACTTTTCCCGGACACCGAACCCCATTGAAGTCAATGGGGACCCGAACTTTCAGGCACTAAAATGGCTCTAAAACACCAATGGAAAGGGCTAGAGTGCTGCAAATGGCAGCAAAACGTAGTTAAGAGCATGGCAAGTGCTCTGCAGACAAATGTGGATAGGGAAATAACTTAAAACAACAAAAAAAAACAGAAAAATAAAACAATGTTCTTCATCTCTGAAGGACAAGGCCTATATGGAGTAGGAGGGAGGTTGAGGTGGTGGTGGATGTGGCGGTGTCATAGGCGTGCCAGATGTGCCTGGGCACACCCTAATCACCTAGGGCACATAGCATTATCGCTCGGTTTGCCAGTGAGGAGATGGGAAAGATCTCCCTCGGACCTGCTCTGCTCTATTTCACTTTGCCAGCAGGGAGAGTAATGTATCGGGGCCATGTCCATGTAGGCAAACACATGCTTGTGTATTTAAACTTTGGGGTGCACACCCTAATGCAATAGGCTGCGCACACCTATGGGCGGTGTAGGTGGAAGCGGCGGGGGAGGAGGACCAGGGCTGGATTAAGAGCATCATGGGCTTGGTGCTGAGGATTTTGAAGGGCCTTAAGGGCCGTGCCTTGGCATGCACCCAGAGGAGGAAGGGTGCAGCCATGCATGCCTAATTCCACATGGGATGCTGTCTCTGAAGCCCATAAACACATCCATGCATCGGCAACTGTCCCTCCTTGTCCGGCCTTCGTGCTGTGTGGGGAGGTTCTGAGGGAGCTGCCTGGGGAAGCGAGCATAGAAGCCAGACTTCTGTGTTTACAAGTGACAGAAGAGCGGTAACAGTGAATATGGCCAACCTGGGGCCTATATAAAGGTAGGGGCCTGGAGCTGGAGCTCCAATAGCCCCTACGTTAATCTGGCCCTGAGGAGGACGAGGTAGCCAACACTGCTTCTTTTCACAAATTTTAAATGAGGGTACACCCCAAAAGAGTGAGAAAGAGCAAAAATGGAACAATGGCTGGGTAAGGTCGGTATCCATCGCTATTCTGCACAAGGTACGGAAAAGTCCAGTGGGATCCATGCCTGGTTCATTTTAATGAACTTGAGCTTGTCCACATTGTCCCTGGACAGGCGGCTGCGCTTGTCTGTGATAACGCCCCCAGCCGTGCTAAATACCCGTTCTGATAATACACTGGCTGCAGGGCACGCCAGCACCTCCAAGGCGTAAAGGGCAAGCTCAGGCCATGTGCCCAACTTGGAGACCCAGAAGTTGAAGGGGGCAGACCCCTCATTCAGTACGTCTAGGCGTGTGCACACATACTGCTCCACCATGTTGGTGAAATGCTGCCTCCTGCTAAGACGTTCCATATGAGCTGCTGGTGCTGCTGTTTGTTGTGGCGTGCTGACAAAGCTTTTCCACATTTCGGCCATGCTAACCCTGCCTTCTGAGGTGCTGGCGGTGCCCTGGTTGCGTTGGCGACCTCTTCCTCCTCCTCCTCCTCTGCCTTGTGCTTCCACTGTGGCCCCGCTGTTGTAATGTTCTGGTACCTCTGGTACCCTTGTTCCATATTTCTCCTTTGCTAATTGCGTCCCATCTTGTGTAACAAGAGACGCATATACCTTTAAGACCGGATGACATCATTGCCGAGCACCGCTATGAGCGGCTATTTCAATCGCCTGCTTTCTCTAAATCATCGCTCGTTCAAACCACATGTTCACCGCACCTTCTCCTGTGAAGTCGGAGCTGCTGACATTTCCTTTGCTGAACTGACGCCGGAACCTCGCCGCTGATCCGTATCTCGCTACGGGATCACCTCTCTATCTATGGACATTGTTACTACTAACCTATCTAAGTGATAAGTACCCCACAGGGGATTCCTTACTAACCAATCTCCTACTGTCATCTACTGCAATTACCAGGACTATCTATCTATCTATTCCATACCATCTGCATAGACTGTTATTTCTTGGGACTACCTTCAACTATCCTTGCACTAGGTTACTCTGTCTAAGTATACTCCATCTGTGTCCTCTTACCATCTGCACTATACTAGACATCAGAACCTATCTGCTTTACCATCACCTGCAACTCTCCTAATATTACTCCTATTAATCACCATACAACCTGTCTCTCATCTATACATTCTCATATGTTCTATCCCTCCACTAAAACATCTGATTGAGTATATGTATATTGCATAACAGGCTGTACACCGTGATGAAGTCCTGAGAGTTGGATAGGTTTATTCAACAGTATCTCTACAAGGCTACTGAGTGTGATAATTCTGCAGCTGAAAATCCATCCATTAACAAAAACGCATGAACGTTACAGCTGTCAGGTGGGAATGCGCTCCAGTGAGTGAATTAAGGACGGTACGTTGTCCTTGTAACGGGGATCCAGCAGCGTGGCCACCCAGTAATCAGCACAAGTTAGAATGTGGGCAACTCGGCGGTCGTTGAGGAGACACTGCAGCATGTAATCGCTCATGTGTGCCAGACTGCCCAGAGGCAACAAAAGGCTGTCCTCTGTGGGAGGTGTATCGTCTGTGTCCTCTGTATCCCCCCAGCCACACTCCAGTGATGGCCATGAGCTGGCCTGGGTGCCACCCTGCTGTGAACATGCTTCCATCTCCTCCTCCAGTTCCTCCTCCTCATCCTCCTCATCCTCCAGAACTGTGCCCCTGCTGGACAATTGTGTCCCTGGCGTTTGTGTGTGCAGGAACCCACCCTCGGAGCCCCTTGCGAATGACTGCCCTGAAAGCCTTGGAAATGTTACCTCTTCCTCCTCCTCTTCCTCCTCCTCATCCTGTGCCACATCCTCTTCCATCATTGCCCGAATTGTTTTTTCAAGGAGGCATAGAAGTGGGATAGTTAAGCTGAGAACGGCGTCATCTGCACTGGCCATGTTGGTGGAGTACTCAAAACAGCGCAACAAGGCACACAGGTCTCGCATGGAGGCCCAGTTATTGGTGGTGAAGTGGTGCTGTTCCACAGAGCGACTCACGCGTGCGTGCTGCAGCTGAAACTCCACTATGGCCTGCTGCTGCTCGCACAGTCTTTGCAGCATGTGCAAGGTGGAGTTCCACCTTGTGGGCACGTCACATATGAGGCGGTGAGCGGGAAGGCCGAAGTTACGCTGCAGCGCTGACAGGCGAGCAGCAGGGTGAGAACGCCGAAAGTTCGCACAGACGGCCCGCACTTTCTGCAGCAGCTCTGACATATCGGGGTAGTTTTTAAGGAACCTCTGCACCACCAAATTCAGCACATGCGCCAGGCAAGGGATGTGCGTCAAACCGGCTAGGCCCAGAGCTGCTATGAGATTTCGCCCGTTATCGCACACCACCAGGCCGGGCTTGAGGCTCGCTGGCAGCAACCACTCATTTGTCTGCTGTTCCATGCTCCTCCACAACTCCTGCGCGGTGTGTGGTTTGTCCCCCAAACAGGCAAGTTTTAAAACTGCCTGCTGTCGTTTACCCCTGGCCGTGCTGAAGTTGGTGGTGAAGGTGTTACGCTGTCCGGATGAGGAGGCGGTAGAGGATCAGAAAGCGGAGTAGGAGGAGTTAGGAACAGGAGGCAAACTGAAGCGCCCTGCAATCCTTGGTGGTGGAAGGACATGCGCCAAATTGCTATCCGCCTCAGGCCCATCCGCCACTGCATTTACCCAGTGTGCCGTTAGGGGGATATAACGCCCCTGACCGTGCTTACTGGTCCACGTATCGGTAGTTAGGTGGACCTTGGCACAGATGGCGTTGCGCAGTGCACACCTGATTTTTTCCCCCACTTGGTTGTGCAGGGAAGGGATGGCTTGCCTGGAAAAGTAGTGGCGGCTGGGCACGACGTACTGTGGGACAGCCACCGACATAAGGTTTTTAAAACTGTGCGTCTCCACCAGACGGAATGACAGCATTTCAAAGGCCAAGAATTTTGAAATGCTGGCATTCAGGGCCAGGGATCGCGGGTGGGTAGGGGGGGTACTTCCTCTTCCTCTCAAGTGTTTGGGAGATGGAAAGCTGAACGCTTCCACGGGACATTGTGGAGATGGTTGGTGACCCAGGTGGTGGTGTTGCTGACAGATCCTCTGTTTGCGGGGTGGCAGGTGCCGGTATCACTACAGATGTGGCTGGAGCGGCCGAGACTGCAGCAGAAGAGGAAGCAGGATGAGCCAGAGACGTTTCTTGGTTTTGAAGGTGTCTACTCCACTGCAGCTCGTGCTTTGCACTTAGATGCCTGATCATGCAGGTTGTGCTCAGGTTGAGAAGGTTTATGCCTCGCTTCAGGCTCTGATTGCACAGGGTGCAAACCACTCGTGTCCTGTCATCAGCACATTTTCTAAAGAACTTCCACGCTAGAGAACTCCTTTGAGCTGACTTTGGTGCGCTCGTTCCCTTGCTGCGTTGGGCAGTAGCGGGCGTAGTGTGTAGGGCACGGCCGCTCCGCTTCTGCACCCTGCTCCCTCTTCTGCTGTGCTGGTGGCTCTGTGCGACCACCGCCTCTTCCTCCAAACTACTCAGGTCACCTGCATGACGTTCATTCCATGTGGGGTCGAGGACCTCATCGTCCTCCACATCATCTTCCACCCAGTCTTCACCCCTGCCCTCCTTGTCGGTCTCCACAATGCTGAACGCCGCAGCAGTTGGCACCTGCGTTTCGTCATCATCGGAGACGTGCTGCGATGGTCCTTGCATGTACTCATCTTAAGAAATAAGTGGTTGGGCATCGCTGCACTCAATCTCTTCAACTTCTGGGGCAGGGCTAGGTGGATGGCCCTGGGAAACCCTGCTGACAGAGTCCTCAAAAAGAACAAGAGACTGCTGTATGGATTGGGGCTCAGACTGCTTGCCTGATTTCCAAGGGGGTGAGGTGAAATATGGTTGGACATTGGCTGCAGGTGCCAACTCTGACCTTTCTGCAGTAGACTGGGTGGGAGACAATGTGAAGGAACTGGAGGCACTGTCAGCAACCCAATCTACTATCGCCTGTACTTCTTCAGGCCTCATCACGTCTAGAGGCGCATTATGCCCTACCAAATACTGCTGCAGGTTCTGTCGCCTACTCACACTTGTGGAAGGTGTTTCACTTGTGCGTGTAGCTGGCACAGATCGACCACGTCCTCTCCTTGCAACAGGAGCTCTACCAGCAGCACCACGACCCAGGCCACGGCCCCTATTTGACGGTCTCCTCATATTTCTGTAATTTATGATCTTGCCCTAGAAAGGTGTTTATTGAATAGCGGAACAAAACAACAACAGTATCGCACGGGTGTATCTGACAGTCAAATATGCAAACTATGCCGCAATTTAATGTTTTTTACCCCAAAAGGGTGTATATTGAATAGCGGAATAGGAAAAAGGATAAAAAAACGGTGTATCTCACACGTACAAACACAGACTAGGCCCCGATTAAAATTTTTTGTACCCTAAAGGGAGGATGAGGAAGAGGAGTAGGAGGAGTTGGGAACAGGAGGCAAACTGAAGCACCCTGCAATCCTTGGCGGTGGAAGGAGATGCGCCAAACAAATTTAAAAGGTGTATCTCACACGTACTGATACAGACTATGCCGTAATTTAATTTTCTTACACTCCAAAAGGGTGTATATTGAATAGCGGAATAGGAAAAATGTTATAATACGGTGTATCTCACACGTACAAACACAGACTAGGCCCCGATTACAATTTTTTGTACCCTAAAGGCAGGATGAGGAAGAGGAGTAGGAGGAGTTGGGAACAGGAGGCAAACTGAAGCGCCCTGCAATCCTCGGCGGTAGAAGGAGATGCGTCAAACAAATTTAAAAAGGTGTATCTCACATGTACCGATACAGACTATCCCGCAATTAAATTTTTTACACTCAAACAGGGTGTATATTGAATAGCGGAATAGGACAAATTTTACAAAACGGTGTATCTCACATGTACAAACACCAACTAGGCCCCGAATACAATTTTTTTATGGAACAGGCAGCACCCTCAAATCTTCAGAAGTATGAGATGA
This sequence comes from Pelophylax lessonae, assembly GCF_965119305.1. Lineage (NCBI taxonomy): Eukaryota > Metazoa > Chordata > Amphibia > Anura > Ranidae > Pelophylax > Pelophylax lessonae. Next base: position 385,588,670 of record NC_138769.1, on the reverse strand, counting down.
ACCCCAAAAACTTGGAAAGGTGGATCTCACACGTACCAACACAGACTATCCCGCAATTTAATTGATCCCCAAAGGTTTTTATTGAATAGCGGAATAGGAAATATGATCAAAAAAAGTGTATGTATCTCACACCTACAAAACCACACTAGGCCCCAATTACTATTGTTTGTACCCCTAAAAGGCTGAATGAGGAGTAGGAGGAGTATGGAACAGGCAGCACCCTCAAATCTTCAGAAGTATGAGATGAACCCCAAAAACCCCAAATATCATTCAGCTCTGCTGCAGGCCACAATTTAATTTTTTTTAACCCAAGGCTGTATATTGAATAGTGGAATAGAAAAAAAGTGTATGATTTCTGAAACCACTCAATATTAGCACATGTGAACTGAACACAGCAGTGTATGATCAGTCACTCAGCACAGCACAGCTGAAGGAAAAATGCTGCACACAGTGCCTGATAGAAAAATACTTTTCTCCCTCCTCCTCAGTGGGCAAAAAAGATTGTGTTCACTGCACCCCAAAAAGATTGTGTTCACTGCACCCCAAAAATATTGTGTTCACTGCACCCCAAAAAGATTGTGTTCACTGCACCCCAAAAAGATTGTGTTCACTGCAGCCCACACACAGCAAAATGGATGTGGACCACTGACACCTGCCTATCTCCTATCCCACACCACACAGCAATATCGATTGTAGTTTGTAGAACACACTGTCTGACCCTAAAAATCAGCAGACTCTGTCCCTAAAAGGATTGATAAGATCGTAGATCGGGTGACTGCAAACCCCCCCCACACAGCAATATCGATTGTAGTTTGTAGAACGCACTGTCTGACCCTAAAAATCAGCAGACTCTGTCCCTAAAAGGATTGATAAGATCATAGATCGGTCACTGCAAACCCCACCCCACACAGCAATATCGATTGTAGTTTGTAGAACACACTGACCCTAAAAATTAGCAGACTCTCTCCCTAAAATGCCTACAACTCGCCCTGCCTAACACACTCCGACCTGTCCCTCAATTCTATCCGGACACAAATGTTTTTTTTTTCCTGTCTGTCCCTAATCAGCAGCCAGCACCCCAAAAAGATTGTGTTCACTGTACCCCAAAAAGATTGTGTTCACTGCACCCCAAAAAGATTGTGTTTACTGCAGCCCAAAAAGATTGTGTTCACTGCAGCCCACACACAGCAAAATGAATGTGGACCACTGACACCTGCCTATCTCCTATCCCACCCCACAAAGCAATATCGATTGTAGTTTGTAGAACACACTGACCCTAAAAATCAGCAGACTCTCTCCCTAAAAGGATTGCTAAGATCGTAGATCGGTCACTGCAAACCCCACCCCACACAGCAATATCGATTGTAGTTTGTAGAACACACTGACCCTAAAAATCAGCAGACTCTCTCCCTAAAATGCCTACAACTCGCCCTGCCTAACACACTCCGACCTGTCCCTCAATTCTATCCGGACACAAATGGTTTTTTTTTCCTGTCTGTCCCTAATCAGCAGCCAGCACGTTGATGTGTGCTCTCTCCCTGAACTAAATAGCAGAATGACGCCGCAGCGGCGCTGCCTCAAACTTATAAAGACTTGGTCACATGCTTCAGACGGCCAATCACAGCTACTGATACATTTGTAGGCATGGCTGGGATGGCTTAGGCACACCAGTTAAACGCTTGTTGATTGGCTGTTGAAAGCCCGCCATGAAAAGCGCGCCAAAGCATGCAAAACCCGGAAATAAAACGACCGAACACGGATTTTTACCCGAATATACAGTAAAGTTTTCGGGTCCGTGTTCGGGTAACAAAAATCCAATTATTCGGTACGAACACGAATAATACAGTCCGTGTTCGCTCAACCCTACTAATGAGAGGTTCAGGCTCCATTCACATTTGACGTTTTGAGATCTAGGTCAGAAATGCAGCGATTCTGCCCGTGATATCAAATCTCACTGCAATCTCAAAATGCATGCTTAGCTGCCATTCATTTTCAATAGCACCTATAATGCAGTGTGGTTTTGCCGCAATTATTACGCGATAAATTACGCGGCATTCACAACCTGTGAAACTTGTCATCCAAAAAGGAGCAGGAGCTTCTTTTTGGCGACAGGCTTAGAATGTTGGCGGCTTGCTTCACTTTATGTGCAATAATCATGGCAAAACCTCACTGCGTTTTAGGTGGCATTGAAAATGAATGGCATCAGAACATGCTTTTTGCGATTGCAGTGCAATCGAGCTTAACATAGTCAGGTAAAAAAATGACAGCATTATGCTCTCCTCAGCATTCTGGTACCCACAGTGCTACCTTTACATGGGATGATGATTGTAACATTTGCATATTTTAGGCCTAAATTTAGAGGTGTTGGAGGGAATAAATGATCAATATAAACTCCAATAGGTGGATGGAAAATAGCGATGACTACTTCCACACAAGTATGTGGCCATCATTCAATAAGTTTGGATAACCCAACACAAATTGAAAGTTTGACATAGGTAATGCATTTCTGGGTCTGTTGGGTTAGGCAAAAGCTATAACACAGAGAAAAGAAGCAGCCATAAAATTATGGGTCAACTAACCTAAAAATGAAAAATTATTATTCCCAAACGCCAGTAATGGAGCTGGGCTATCTGCGCTCAACCACTCATGGGAAATGTGAATGATGCAGTTAAAAAATAATCCATGAATAAAAAAAAATGAATACAACCAAAATTGGGTGGGGGGGCTTTATGAGTGGGTGGTTAAACAAAAGGAACTGACTATCTATCAAGGGGTGTTGCTGTCAAAACGAAGATGGGACTCCATCTGTAAAACAGGGGGCGAAAGGGAGACAGCCCGAGCACTCTGGTGTGGTAAGTTTTAAAAAGGTTTATTTACAAAGAAAAGTTAGAAATGAATACTCACAAACTATAAAAGCCACACATGTACTGTATATATGGGAGTCCAAGGGAGAGTGTAAGCTGGATGGATGGAGGATAAGCTGCTACAGGCACAAACACCGGATCTCTGTGCCACTGGCTGTTAATGGGGAAATGGCTCTGACAGCCCAGTAAGCCCTTGTTCCCGTTGTCAATGGCCGATGGATGGTAATGTCCACTTGGAGTCCAGGCTCACAGGACAAGTTTCAAAAGACCTTCCTCTTTCTCAGCACAGATGACTAGGGATGATCGAAAGGTTCGGGTCGACCATCGGTTCGACCCAAACATTAGGTGTTCGAAATTCGGCCAAATTCCGAACTTTTTGCGGTAAAAGTTTGGAATTCGGCCACCAGAACCGCCCAAAATGCAATGGGACAGGAACTGGGCTTTAAAAGCCCATGATTGGCCCAGAAATGTCAGTAAAAGCCAATTGAGGGGGCAGGAGTCTGCTAGGAATGTGATTGGAGTGATTATGGGGTCCAGAGGCCAATCAGGAGTGAATACGCCCCCCATACGCCCCCCAGTATATAACATAGCCCCTCCAAACCTCTAGTACTGTAATACAGAGGCTGTGGAAGAGAGTGGAAGCATTTGTGTTTCTCCTGCTGCTTGTGTATGGAGCTGTTCTTTTAGTGTGAGGAAAGGGATATGCAGTGTAGTTAGGGTACTATATACCAGTATAGTTAGATTCAATAATCTAGTTTTTGTAGGGATATCTTTAAGTGTCAGGGTGACCGTAGTGTAGTTTAGGGAGAACTGACTCTGCCATGTCAGTATATATATATATATATATATATATATATATATATATATATATACCCCTATACAGAAGTTAAAAAAAATGCCCAAAAAACGCCTGAAAAACATCTGAAACAAAAACGTCCAGGTGTGAAAGGAGGGTAACACCATCCCTGCGCTACTGAAATTCTAAGAAAAATAATCTGTTTTTTTCTGGTTCTGGACATGCTACAGAGCTGAAACCTCACAGGTACACTTTTTAGACCCCAGAGACACAAGATCCAAAGAAACCGCTTTTTTTTTTTCAATAATTTTTTCAATAATTGGCTCTCTATCAAAAACGACAATTTTTAAGAACTTTTTTGTTGCCTGATTCATAGTCCCTGGGGCATGACCCAGAACCCTATGCACTTTTTAGGGGCATTTATTGGGTTTTAGGGCTTCAAAATGTTTTTTTTTTTATTCCAGAAGTTCGGTTCCCATTAATTTCAATGGGGTTCTGGAATCCAAACCGAACTTTCGGGAAATTCGGGTGTTCTGGTCGAACCGAACTTTTCAAAAGTTTGATCATCCCTACAGATGACGACCCTCAGCTACAGCACTGTATGCTGTGCCTTCAGAGCACATGCGCCGGTGACGTCACTAGCTGCATGTTGTGTGAAAATCTCCTAAACAGTGCAAGTTTAGGAGATATTCACTGTACCTACAGGTAAGCCTTAGTATAGGCTTACTTGTAGGTACAAGTTCAAAATTTGATTTTTTTTTTCCACTTTAATTTACCAATAGCAAAGGCAGAAATACCCACAAATAACTGAAGACAGCTGCAGTTAGAGCCTGGCAAAGCATCAGAAGCAGGAAACCCAGTCTTTGGTAATGTCCATGGGTTCCAGACTTCAGGCAGTCATTGTCAGTAAAGGATTCTCAACAAAATATTACAAATTAACAATTTATGATTATATTCAATTGTCCAATTACATTTGAGCCCCTGAAAATGAGGGGGGGGGGGGCTGTGTATAAAAATGGTTGCAGTTCCTAAAATTTGTACTTGATACTTATGTTCAACCCCATTGAGTTAAAGCTGAAAGTCTGCACTTCCAATTCATTTGGATTGTTTCATTTTAAATTTTATTCTGCTGGCATTCAGAGCCAAAAGTATGAAAATTGTGCCTGTGTCCAAATATATAATGACCTAAATGTATATATCCTACTGGTGCAAGATATATAACCCGGTGACAGCAGCTTCCTATATTGCACTCCTAATCCCATTGCGCGGAAACAAATACAAATTATTAAAATGCATTAGTGATTAGTAGGAGTAAAAAATGGCCCTGCTGTTAATGTATTACTATTATGCTGATGTTATCATTATTTTGGGGTTATGTCAATTTAATGTTCAAATATTCTGGCAGATGTGTCATATCCTGTGTTGGATCCAAACGCACTATTCCCTACGCACACATTCAATATAACCGGCTGTTTAACCACTTCCTGCCCGTCCGCCATCAAATGACGGCGGAGCGGTGCATCTATTGTTCTGGGGCGCCGTCATATGACGGCGCACCAGAACTGCCTCTCTTGGGTGCCCCCGGGGCACGCAGAGCGGCGATCGTGGCCGCGCCGTGTTGCTAGGACACGGCGCGACCCCGATCTCGGTAAAGAGTCAATGACATGACTCTTTACCCATGTGACCGGCTGTGTCCATTCATAGCCGGTCACATGTAAATAAGGAAGGGCCGTTATTCGGCTCTCCTCGCCTCACACTCTGACAGTGCCGATCAGCGGCTCCTCCTCATAGGGGAGACAAAGACATGTAATCGGGGCACTGATCATCAGTGCCCTGATTACACAAATGTGAAATCAGGTGCCAATCAGTGCCCACCATCAGTGCCCACCATCAGTGCCCAAAAGCAGTGCCCATAGTGCTGCCAGTCAGTGCCCATCAGTGCCTGCTCATATAGGCAGTGACTGGCAGTACTATGGACACTGATTGTGGGCACTGATGGTGCTGCCCATCAGTGTCCATCAGTGCCGCCCATCAGTGCTCATCAGTGCCGCCCGTCAGTGCCCATCAGTGCTGACCGTCAGTGCCGCCTCTCAGTACCCATCAGTGCCACCTCTCAGTGCCCATCAGTGCCACCTTTCAGTGCTCATCAATACCACCTGGCAGTGCCTCCTATCAGTGCCCATCAGTGGGGCATATTAGTACCTCCTAATCAGTGCCACCTCATCAGTGCCCATAAGTGCCACCTCATCAGTGCCCATCAGTGCAGCCTATGAGTGTCCATTAGCGCCACCTCATCAGCGCACATCAGTGAAGGAGAAAAATTATTTATTTTTAATATGTACATATTTACTCACAGAAAATAAGAAAAACATTTTTCTTTTTCAGCTCCCTCAGCAGAGAACTATCTGCTCTGCCCTCCACCCCACCCCGCATTCGCTGGAGCACTGGATTGGGGAGGAGGCGGGATTGGCCAGCTCAGGCTCTTAGCAGCTTGTGACGCAAAAAGCAGGCTAAAAAAAGGTCACAGGAGTGCAAAACGAACTGCACTTCTGTGAACTCCTGTGAACCACAGTAGAAGTACAGCCGGCAGGCGGTTATGAGGCTTTACAAATGCAGAATAAATGGTGCATAAACACAGGGTATTGACACACGTGTGAATGAGCTCTTACTGGAATTTGCACTTTTCTGATACATACTACCTTCCTTATATAGTGCTAACCCTGGAGGAACTGCTGGATTGTGGAATGAGATGACGAGGGATGAGTTTGGGGTTCAGCCCGAAGTAGAATTAATTCAGAACTTTGCCTGTTCTACAATCGGCAATTAGGCAAACTAAATTAAGCATTTGTCCACCCACCGAGCCAAACCTTTTGGTAATTTTGCTACCACTGCTAAACGTGACAGCTTCCCACTCAGGTTGACTGTCAGGAAGCCGGAGACTGCCAGCTTCCTAGCAACCTTCGGCAATATCCCTGCCCAGCCCATTCACCTATCAGCTAGCGATTCTCAGCTGACAGCTGAATGCAAAAAAAAAAAAAGAATAGGCATGGTGGCTGACATCAATGACCAAATATAGCCATGACCATATTTGGCTGTTGACACTCAACAAAAATGGCCATAGCCATATTTAGGTAATGATATCAGCCACCTAGTTGTCAGCCCTGGAATCTGTCATTCAGTAAGGAATAAGCACAGGTGCAGACTAGTCGTTTTGTTTTTCTTTTCCTAATTCATTGTGATTGACATGAATTTGCATTGCTGGATGACATGATTGATGACCCCCATAACTGCCAGGCCAGGGTTGTGGGGAAGAGGCCCTTGTTCTTATTATTATGTGGACAGGGTGCTTTTCCATGGAGTCTCCCTGGCAAAGTATCCTCCAAATGTTGAGCTATGTGGCCTAGTATAATTCAAGAGGGGTTGCAGGCCCCGCCCCTTCCTTTCCTAGCCACCCTGACTGCATGCTCTTATGAGGATCTGGCACACAACATTTGTTTAGGGTCTCAAAACTTTCTAAACAAACGGCTAGTTAACTGTCCTTCAAACTTTATGGGGGCCAGACTGTGTCCAGTAGGAGAAGAAAATGTCCTTGCACCAGTGGGATTAAACAATGCCCTATCATTGGTATTGCTAGGAGTAATAGTGCATCATCGTTGTTATCATTAGGAGGAATAGTGTCCCATTGTTAGTGTCAGTTGGAGGAATAGTGCCCTATCATTGGTGTCATTGGGAGGAATATTGCCCCATCATTGGTGTTAGTGGGAGGAATAGTGCTCCAAAGTTCATCGTTGGTGTCAATGAGAGGACTAATGCCCTATTGTCGGTGTCAGTGGCAGAAACTATGCTACACTGTTGCTGAGATTGGAGGAATAATGTCATAAGGGCCAGATAAAAGCAAGCAAAGAGCCACAGTTTGGAGACCACTAGCCATTTATAATGTCAAAGACTAATTGCCAACGTTTCTCGGATAGAGACTTTGGTTTATTAGGAGATGGGGAAAGCATGATCCTAAAAAGATATTACATTTCAATGACAAATACTTAAGTATGTAATATGGAAGGAATGTCCCTAAGAAAATTACAATCTGCCTACATGATGGCTGTCAGAGATGCACACCCATTCAGTGCCAGTACACTGATATGATTATAGTGTCCCTTAAAATGTAAATAGGCCACTGTCTGTGGGATGTATGTGATAACATTATCGGGAATGTTAAGTAAATGAGAAATGTTGATGGCATCTGATGTGTTCTTTTCTTTGCTGATCACTGATCTGGGCTCAGGTACCTAGTTGAGGTATGATTCCATCTTGTATTGTGAACACACCCTATGTGGCTAATCTTAGCTCTCCTATGGCATCAAGCTAACCCTAAGGGATTCCTCGTGGAATCTCTGTCCAGCTGCCAGTGCTGCAGCTGGGAGGTCTTTGCCTTTCCGGGGCTCTGTCTGCTGCTGGGGAGAGGGGCCGACTGCACTGAAGACACAGTCAGTGCTAAGAAGAGGTCAGAAGCCCTTTGCACTGTTTCCAGGCCCTTCAGCTGGAAACCCCATATCCTTCACTCTGTCTGACTATTGGAGAAGGAGGATGACTTCCTCTGCTCCTAGGCTGTGGATCAGATAGTTCTCTGCTGTGGGAGCTGAAAAACAAAAAAGCTGCAAACCTGGATGTCCTATCATCCTTCAGCCACAGAAAAACTTCGGTAACGTAACAATGAAGCACTTAGTATTCTTCATCCAACATCATCTCAATACAGACGTTATAGTCGGGTTATCCATTCCTGCTGAGGCTGTTTACCATGGAAGGGCATCCACAAATCCTGCTGGAGCCAGTAGCGCTCCTCTGGGGTAGCAAGATCCTTTCCGCAATGCTCTTGCTCCAACTGTAGAGCTTCTCTTCATAGAAGGTAGTTTGGAACTGCTCCATAAGAAGGAAGCAGATCCCACCGCTGCTAACCAAATATGACAACCTTCCTGGCACCCCGCCTGGGGCCTCTGTCAAACAGTGCCTCCTGCCCTCCAAACCCTTCCAGCAGACTGAGAGTTAATACCAGCCCTCTACCTCAAGCATCATACACAGACAAGATGTTGAGGTAAAACCCAAAGGAATGACTGTTTATTGAAACTCAGATACACATACTTTATACTCCCAGGAGGACATTCCCCTCTTGGGGATATTAGTATGACAATGACTACTTCAAATAGCAATCCAATTAATAGTTAACAACTAACAGTGATCTTAATTAAAAAGTAAGTTAATTAACATCTAGTCACCTAGACCTAGTCACCAGCTCCCAAAAAGTAGACCCACGGTTATACAAATCTCATTAATCAGCTTTCACTTGTGTAATCTGTCCACTAGACAAGTCATCGTAAGACAAAACTCGTACAATGTTCCAGCAGTCTGAAAAAGTGGAATTCTTTTATCTCTAGAGATTTCTGGAGGTTGATTGTTGATAAATATTTCTGTCCCAAGTGGAAGAGCTTCTCCAACCCTGTCTGCACGAGGGCCACCCTATTTCCTCTAACCATAAACCTGTACAAGAATATTACACCTTTCCATCCACTCCAGAAGGGAAGCTTTATTTACAGAGGAAGGAAAACTCAAACACTAGAGGCCATGGTAAATACAAGCTAAGCTACTGTCACAATGCCTTGGCAAAGCATTAAATCATATGTAACAATAATATGTGGAGCCCTAAAAATGCTCCCAATTACACTTAGGAATATAAATTGAAATGTATATGTCTAGATAAAGTAATCGTGCATAAGCGATCATGCATTATGTGAACAAACAATTCATATATCAAATCATAAAGTGCCAGTGCACATTGAAATGCAAAACATAATGAGGTATGTATGAAGCTTATGTGAACAAACAATTATAATAAATCATAAAGTGCCAGTGCATAACAGTCCAAAGCAAAAAAAGTGCAAAGTGTGCCAGATGCAGAGATCCACAGATCCACAAAGGAAGGCAGTTCGTATGGTAAATAGTCTTCTCGTGGTGATAGAAAAGATCCCACTTCCCTGGGAAAATAGGTAAAGGTCACACCACCCTAATGTGGTAAAAAGGAAGGCTTACCAGACAGGGTTGACCACAAAAAATTCTGTACTTTTATTGCTTTGGACTGTAGCTTCATACATAACTCATTATGGTTTGCATTGCATAGTGCACTGGCACTTTATGATTTGATATATGAATTGTTTATTCACATAACATTTTTATATACGTATATCATGGTTTGCATTCCAATGATTAATTTACCATGAATCATTTAATTTGTATTATTCGCTTGTAACACTCCCACTGCATGGTCACTTTATCTAGACATATACTGTACATTTTGATTCATATTCATATGTATAATTAGGAAAATTTTTAGCGCATATTATTGTTACAGGGAAGCTTTATTGTCTTTATTCAAAGAATGAATCCAATCCTCACTCTCAGCATTCATTACGTTGTTGTCAATCATTAGAGAATGATCTGCTCTCTCCATGGGATCAGAGGCTGAACAGAGCTCTTTACCATGCACCGACTCCATGGGTCAAAATCAGTGGGTAGAAGGCTAGCCCCTAGTCCTCTCCAAAAGCCCCTGTCTCAGTTGGGTTTGTCACAGAATCTGAGTGAGGACCCCTTGTGCTGTCTGACTTTAGAGGCATCGACCACAGTTTACCTAAAGAGCTCGGATGCGAACTCCAAGACAGTTTACCAAGAATGGGACCGGTTACAGGTGCAAGATGGCCTCCTGTACAGGAGAGGTCCTTTAGAGGGCTCTGAAAATAGTGCCAGTTATTCCTTCTGGAGAAACACTGACCGACTGTACTGGCCGCTCTCCATGATGAACATGGACAACTTAGGCCCAGATAGGACCTTTAGGTTGGTCAAAGACCAGTTTTACTGGCCTACCATGAAAGCAAAAGTGGAGAGCTATTGTCACTCCTATACTGTGCATTCAAAGGAAAACTCTGCCAATCAAAGCTGCCCCCATGGGATGTCTACAAAGTCAGAGGCCTATGAAACTAGTATGCATTGACTCTCTGTTCCATGCCGGTGAGAGAAGCAATGTTCTGGTGGTGACTGACTATTTTACCTGATATGTTCAAGCCTATCCCACCTAAAACCAACAAGCCATCACAGTGGCGAAAGTCTTACTGGAAAAAGGTCTCTGTGCACTACAGCCTGCCTAAACTAATCCACTCTTTTTAAGGCAGAGACTTTTGAGCAAACTTGTGCATAATCTATAAGAGTTATACGGCATACAGAAATCCAGAACCTCTCCATATCACCCACAGAGAGACCCTTAGCCTGAAAGGTTTAACTGCACCTTGTTGAATATGCTAGGAACCCTACCCTCTGAAAAGAAACAGCATTGGGGTAACCACCTTGCCGCCGTAGTCCATGCTTATAATAGCTTGACGAAGGATGCCACTGGGTACTGCCTCTACAGACTGATGTTTGGAGGACAAGCTCAACTGCCAGTCGATCTGGCTTTTGAAGCATCCACGGATCATACTTGCCTAGCCTCTTGTAAGGGATTTGTTGATCGATTACAAAAGAACTTAAAAGAGGCTTATGAGAAAGCAAGAGAGACAGCTACCACTCGAGAGCAAAGGAATAAAAATAATTTTGACCTTAAAGTAATAGTGCAAGACCTTCAGCCAGGAGACCATGTGCTGTTTAGAACTTTGTGAGTACCTGGGAAGCACAAGTTGGCAGACCGCTGGCGATCCCAACCCTAGATCATCTGCAAACAACTCCCTGGGCTGCCAGTATATAAAATTTACCCTGAAATAAAAATGGGCCCTCTGAAAATGTGGTATCAAAATCACTTGCTGCCCATTTCAGAGGCCATCCGAGTACCTCTTGACGGTGTCAAAATGACAGAACTACAGTAGAAGAGGACGAGAGCTATGAAAAAGAGATGGTACCTCATTGGCTATATGCATAATCTCAAGAAACCAACCTTACTTCCCCTTCAGTTTAAAGAGCAAGAGGGGAGTCCTCAGGTCCAGAAGTGGAAGTTTCACCCCTACCTAAAAGGACTGGCAAAGTTAAAACTGAAATAGTCAGCCCACCCATCGAAGGGAGCCTTGAGAGTCAGATCAACTCAAATGATAGAGATCTGTTACGAGTTGGATTAGACAACCTTCCCAAATTTGACATTTAGCCAGTAGACATTGAGCCAGATTGTGAGTTGGAGACTCAGGAAATCAGGACTTGTCAACAACCTGAGTGAAACTCAAGAGCTAACCTCCATTAAACTGGACTCTGTACAACAACCCTTGGAACCTTTCTGTTCAGCCAATACAAAGATCTTAGATGCAGACCCTGAGTCTGTGCTTGAAGATTTTTCACTCATCAGGTTGAAACAGAACATAAATCCTCCCACGAGACTAACATATATCTTAGGGGAAAATTCACATGAACTGATACCTACTACTCAAGGATTAAATCAAATGCCAGACCCCACTTCCATTCATTGGGTAGGGGTGACCTTGACCCTCTAAAAACTCCTGGGTGGGCCACGGCAGTTGCCCTGGCCTGTCAACAGAACGATTATGAGCTCACTGATGGTCTTTTTTAAATGGTTGCAAATGAATCCTGATGTGTGCAAACTACTTGTGAATATAAGTTATGGTTGACGTCTGTTATAGCATAAATGTTAGTTTTGTTGTTGACTGGTAAAGAGGAGTTCCAGCCTGGGGGAAAAAATTAAAAGTCAGCAGCTACAAATACTGTAGCTGCTGACATTTAATATAAGGACACTTACCTGTCCAGGGATCCTGAGAAGTGGGCAGGTGCCAAATGTGGCAGTGGAGGGGGGGAGGATGCAAACAAGCGGGCTTCCCCTATTGATGGGAGCTCGCTTTAAGTAAACAATGCTTTTGAAGTTTTCTACCTCTTTAAGGGACCAAAGATTTCAAGTGGGAGCAGGATGTAGCCAAGTGCTGGTTGTGTTGTTACCTTCACTCAGGGACATTGCTTCATGGGCTATGCATGGAGCTCCTTCCCCCTGGTGCTCAACATGGGGAATAATCATATCACTTCCTGACTGCAGACAAGAAGCCACTAACTGATAGCAGAGGATTGTGGGACATGTAGTCTGGTCACCTGGAATTATAATAGACCTCATACTGTTAACAACTAGTTCAACAAGTTCCAGTGGGCTGTAAAACCGAGGAAATTTGAGTCAGCAGATAAACTGAACTGTCCTGGGCAGGCTCGCTCCCTTGGGACATAAGATTCAGAGCTACAAGAGAGAAAGTCTGCCACTCTTGGTACTCTTTGGCAGGCACCGCAGCCTAGACAGAGCCGGGGACCTCTCACTCTGAGAGCCACATCGCTAGGCGCATGGTTGTTGACGTTGTTACCACACCCAATGCATTGCTAATTGGGCCAGTCTTCACCTCACTCCCATGCTGTCATCACTGGTCTCAGGTTGCCAGTCAGGCACCTCATATCTGGTTGCAGACATTCAAGAGCCTGTACAGGGACATCCTGTCCCCAAGGAATTGTGTATCAGTAGGATTGGTGAGTGGGCAGAAACCCATTTTATCTCTGACACTTCACTTAAAGACACTGCATGGAGACACCGCTATACCTGACCAGCTGGAGGGTCTTTGCTGTGGGAAATACCACATCTAGTCTATTCAGCTCTATTATTGGCCTGCTACTGCACAGTATCATCTTTTGGCCCCATCATAGCTAGCTGAAGATCACGGATACCTGTACTACAAGGACCTTTTCTCATCAAGGAACTCTGCTTGTATAATTTGTGGCAGATTAAAATCTCCTTATAGATATACAACTCTTTATTAAAGGGGAACTAAACGTTTTCTCTTCCCCCTCTTGCTTCTGTGGTCATAAATCTGTTTAAACCCTGGTTATCTTAGCCATTTAACCTATTGCTGTTATTATTTCACTGTGTATCCTGTTGATTTTGTTTTACTGCAATATTATACAAATTGGGTCATACCCGTAGCTTTTATAGTCTTGTTGACTTCATTTTCCAGTAAAGTGTTGACTTACTAAATATTGGTGTCTTCACATTTGTATCTTCTGCTTGAAGTATGTCAGAACCCAGGGCGTCAGAGGTGTCAGGGGGACAAGCCACTTTCAGCGGCCCTTGCGTAACGCTACATATAGAAATTGTTATTTAAAACCGCTAACAACCACAAACACAATTTTATTAGCTTAGCAGGAAAACAAAACAAGACTTGAAGAGTAAAGATTTCACTTGGGCAACCAGGAGGTGGTAAAAACAGGCAGTTGATCCAAGTTTTTCGTGCCCCCTGACCACCCACCTACAAGCGAACATGGTTCCGCTTGGGTGAGTACACACTGCTGTGGCTTAGATGCTGTGCATCATGGTGTGCCAATTTTAACAGGCGATCAGGTGATAGGGAACCGGGACTCCTGTATCTTGATCATTAGTACAAGACCCGGGGTTCTCAGTGAGCCCAGTCTTTTTGCTGGAAGTGCGCTGCACAGCACATTCCCGGCACAAACACAGGTATGCATATATGCGGCCTCATGGATAAAAACCCACTTTTATAAGGCTGCATATATGTGTATATTCATCAGACGGCAGCAGTGTTGCCTCCTGAATGTCTGCAAATCTCCTTTCACCGTCCTCTGAAAAGTGAACCACTGTAGATCGCTTTTCAGGGAGCACTGGTGTTCTGATAAGAAAAGGTGCAGGATGTGTATCTGTTCAGAAGTATTTAAACATGACATGAAATATGAACATGAAATTCATGCCTCAGGGGGTGCTTAACATCTGACTTGAATTTTTGTGCAGCCTTCTGGGAAAATCAGTTAGCCAATCACACAAGCAGGAAATTACATTTCTGGAGTTGTTCTATGTATTTAGTAGCAACATGCAATCTGTGGTTTGTTTTCCCTGCCTGTGGCCAGGGCAGGAGTCTAATGGCTGGAAGGCTCTGTTATGCATAGTGGCTTACTATCTCTTACTCCTTAATGTCACTTTTTCGAGTGCAACTTGTTACCTATTTTATCAATAAATACCCTATACACTTACTACAGATTTCTTCTTTGCAGCCCCTCAAAATGTATCTAATGCACAATGCTTCTTCACCACAATTCAAGTCTATCAGTTGGCTTACTTAAAGTGGTTGTGCTGTGCTGCAGCTAAGTGCATTGCATGCAATTGCAGTGTGACCCTGATCCATTAATTTTTGCCATGGCTGTGAAAGAAACAGTCAAGCCATGGCATGTTTGCAGCCCTGAGCAGGTGCATCTCCTTTTACAGGTGGGTGGAAAAATGGGCCTCAACTGCTTGCTTTTACCACCCTCCATCTTCCCACGTGAATAAACCCTAATGCCTTGTTTACACTTGCTGCTCAGGGTGGATGGGTGGTAAAAACAGGAGGTTGAGCCATATTTTTACTACCTCTCCCCCCTCCGGAGCTGCAAAAGAAGCTGTATGTGAATAGACACCTGCACTGTAAAAATTATCCCCATCACGTTTGAGAGGCAGGAAAGGAGGCGAGGGGGGCTCTGATGATAGTGGGGGTGTTGGGGGGTCTGAGGAGGAGAAGGAAGGTGCTGAGAGGTCTAAGGGGAGGTGTAGGGGGAGGGAGGTTCTGAGGAAGATAGGATTGAGGAGGTCTAAAGCTTAATCCCCCCCCCCCTTTTTCCCTAGTACTCACAGTTAACACATAGGCAGCTTCTTCTTCCCCCTTTTAGGTCATGTGACATGTAATATGACAAGGGGTGAGATGAAGAAGGGTGGTTTGCCTTCACTCCTCAGCAGAGCTGTGCTGAAACACAGCGCCCAGGGCAGGTGTCCACTTGGCCCCTCCCTCGTCCCAGCCTTGCATGCAAATAGGAGACAAAGTTGACTTTATTTAAAAAAAAGCACTATGCTGCAAAATTGTGTCCTATATCTTTTAGCAAAGCTTTGAAGTGTATGCAATTTATTAATTCAATTAGATATCATTGACCTTGTTCTCACACAGAAACAAATCCATCCAGGAAATATACATGCATTATTTATAGATGAATGCTTAGTGCACACAACTTTAAAAACACACTAAACCTTAAATACAGCCCTGTTTATGTTGTATTATGTGAAAACAGTATGTAAGCACAACATTATATAATTAAAGCTGCTATATCTTTGTCAGTCTGATGCTAAACAGGGCATCATACCTTCTGAAAATTGTAATACTACAAAATGAGACTAGAGATACTGTATTTGTACAAATGACACTGATGGCTCCACAAGGTTATATGCTCTGTTATGTGCTCATTTAAATTTATACTACAGCTACTATTGGTACCTAAAAATCAGTCTTTATATCAGATTACCATAATTCCCTGCACACTAGTTCTAGCCCAATCAGAGAGAAAGCTGGCACCGTAAACCTGTCCATACTTCAATCTAAACTTCTGACACACTAGGGAAATACTTACAAAAAACAGAGCAACTGGATGACTTAAAGCTAAATTCCAGGCTCCTTTGTAAAAAATGAAGGCACACTATAAGTTAAGTCCATTGAGGTGCTTGACACCTCCTGGACTTACCTTTATTATTTATATCTGACAGCTTTAAAGTATTCCTGGAAAAAAGCAATTTCTGTAGATCATGGAGAGCAATGCTGATCTCTCTGAAGTCTGCATCTTGAACTGGAGAGTCGCTGCAGATGCTATGCCCACCCTTACCCTCCTCCTTCCCATTCACAGAAGCCCTGTATTATTCAAACACATTTACAAAATATAAAGGTTTCTTTGAATTGGCAGCACAGGGTATAAGTGGCCATAGCTGCTCTGTGTGCCTTTCTCTTCTCTCACAGCCCCCAGTGTCTGGAGTGTAAATCAATAAACCCGTTAGATATAAATAATAGAGATAAGCCCAGGAGATGTCATGCAGCTCCTTTGACTCAATTCATAGTTTGCCTTCACTTTTTACAAAGTGGCTGAATTCCTTGAATTTAGCTGCAATTAGTATCCAGTCAACAGGCTAAAGGTGGTAAAGCAGACATATAGGCCAATAAGGGCAGTTTCAGTGGATAGGGAGATGGCAGATAGATAAGGCTTAGCTCCCCTTTGACAAAGACATTCTGTGCATAAACGTAAAATACCTTCTGTGTGCAGCAGCTCTCCCAGCCCCCCCCCCCCCCACTCCAATTCTTACCTGAGACCAATCTTCCTCCAGCGATGTACATGAGAGCCTCGGCTGTCTGGGGACTCTCCCTCTTCATTATGTGAATCAAAAATAATCAGCGCAAGCCCACATTAAACAGAAAACAAAAGAATCACTCAAAATTCATGTGCACAAGGCTGCAAAAAATCAGTGCCAAACACAAAAACACCTGTGAAAACTTAAAGAAAATAATATTGCTGCGCCAAGTCTTTCATTGGAGATAAATAAATAAATATGTTTTGTGTCCAAAATATTATCACAATAACTCAAAATCAGTCCATCAACTGTGATACTAAAGTGATAAATCAATATCTGAGCCGTGATTGTAAAATCAATAATAGTAATAATAGTCCCAATGGTCAGTGAAAATAGTGACTGAAAAAAATCTTCATCCACAAACGTGATCAAAAGTGCTGCATGCTTCACTCCAGGTGCTCCTAGTGACTAGTGACAGATTAGCAGTTCACCTTAGGAACAGACTCCTGAGAGTCAATACACACTCTGGGATAATCCCTGCAATCTGGATTGCCTTCCCATCACCGCCTCCTGATACTCCACCCAGGTTTAAATGGCATCGGTATGGAAAAATAAAAGCAAGATCTAGTGCTCTCTGATTTTAAGGCTATTTATTAATCATACATGATGAAATCGCACTTACATTTCAAAGCACTTCAGCAGTGCGGACTTATCATAGCATCAAACGCTGCCTGTGGTCTCCGTGAATCGACATGATGACGTGCAGGCCCCTCCCCCGTACGCGTTGCGTCATAGACTTCGTCAGCGAGAACGGATGATTATCCCAGAGTCTGTGCAGGGAGAGGCTCCTCTTTCTAATGTGACCCCGAGGAAGACATGGGAAAAACACATATCTTTTTCAGTTACATGCTTTGGAAATGCCTATAAGTTGTGTGATGTTACAGCAGTGTTTTTCAACCTTCTTTCAGTCAAGGCACCCTTTAGAATTATAGACAATCTCAAGGCACCCCATTCTAAAATGTAAAAAACTATTCTAACATTTTCATTACATATTGCAGGAACATCCATCACTTAGGACACCTAACGTTAGAGGTGATTCATTTTCCAAAGCAAATACAATTTTGCACACTGATACTGACTAGTTCAATGTTCAATGTAGTTCAATGTTTCTCTTCTCCCTCAGTTTCTCTCCATCAGTTAGCTAATGTCACCCCAGTGCTGAGGGAGAGGGGCACAGGAGGGTCAAACGAGGATGCTGTGGAGGCAACAGACCTCCTCCTTATCAACTGATGATGTCATTGGTTGGTAGGATGCCAGTGTCTAGAAAGTTGTAATGGTGCATAATGAAAACCTGTGGCTTTGTGTAACTAAGAGGCAGGCTTGTTCCACCTGCTGCCTTGTATACCATTTTTGACCAATTTTTAGGCATTTTGCCAAGGAACCCCTGAAGAAACCTCAAGGCACCCTGGTTGAAAAAGGCTGTGTTACAGAAAAGTATGTTTTTTACAGACAGTGTCAGTGACACCATATATTTTGGATGTGAAATTTAATTTTTAACTTTTACTTCTACCCTGCCTTACATACAACTGCAGCACCCAGTCTGATTCATTACAACTTGAAAAAAGGCCTTTTTAGGCAGTTTTGGCTGCAACACCTGATTTGTTTTTATTCAGCAGTAATAGGTGTGGATGTAGCAGTCACATCAGATATAAGTATTAAAGGAACGTTTACCCTTAAAAGAATAGATTACTCCCTCATCTTTTTAGAAATTAACAAGTAGCACAACAGTTTAATTGTTGCCTGCTTTTTTATAGAACTACACTTAAAAGTGTACTAAAAAGGTCATAACAGTGGACACATACTCTTCAGAAACACAACCCACATTCCCCAAACATTTTCCCAATATGGGTATGCCCTATTATTCCAAAAGTATTTAAATTCTACACTACAGGAATGTTTGGTAGAAATTGGCTACCATCAGGACAGTACGCGAGCAAATACATTTTCATTAATTATAAAGAGACAAGGCAGGTTTTATTTTGTATTATAAATTTGAGTGACACCTGAAAAACCTGAGAGACAAAAGCCACAAATACTGTTCATCAGCTAGACAGTATATAAGCAGCTTGGTTAGGCTGCAATATAAGAGAGAGAGTTTTCGCAGGTTTCATCTTTAACCTCCCTAGCGGTATTCCCGAGTGTGGCTCGGGGTTAAATGTCAGTGCCAAAAGCGGTAACCCCGAGCCACACTCAATGTATTCCGGCGGTGTGCGGCGGCCGGATCTTCCTCCTGATGCTCTGTGCCCCGGCTTCCGTCTCCTGCGACGTGACGCTCACAGGGGGGTGGAACCGGCAGCAAATTCAAACAGTAAAACACACCAAACACACTGATACATTACAAAATAAAATAAATTCACATTAGTTTGCCCCCCAGTGCCCTTTCCTTCAGTTTTACTGTACTTTTTTATATATATATATAAATATACATGTATATCTATATATATATATAGATATATATGTATACACACACACATATATTTATTTATTTATTTTATTTCAGGTACTTATGTAGCGCTGTCAATTTACGCAGCGCTTTACATATACATTGTACATTCACATCAGTCCCTGCCCTCAAGGAGCTTACAATCTAAGGTCTCTAACTCCCATTCATACATACATAGTAGGGCCAATTTTATACAGGATCCAATTAACCTACCAGCATGTCTTATGTATATATATACAGTAGATATACTGTATATATATATATATATATATATATATATATATATACAGTACATACATACTTTAACTTATTTATAGTTATTTATTATATTATATTTTATGATTTTGTGTTTCAAACTTTATCATACCCGAGATGTTAAAAAAGAAGAATGCACAGTAAAAAAAAAAATCATATGTAAATAGTTGGTTTGGGCTGCTCGTTCTTAAGAATTACATGCAAAATAATCGTACCGCTTTCAGCACCTCAAATCGGAAAGAATCATACCGCCAGGGAGGTTAAAGAAACATCAGAGTGTATTATTTTAGAGAAAGTAGCCACAAATATTGTGCAGTGACTGGATAGTTTGTAAGCAGCTTGGTTAGGCCACAATTAAAAATGTGAGATGAGACAGGTTTTATCCTAAAATAAACATTCCAGTGTAGAGACAGTGACAAAAAATATTTAAACCAGTATAAAGCCACAAACCAAAATGTATATATTGCAATCTACCAATCATTTGATGTGGTGGCTGCACTAGGCTTTCTGCCTCTGTTTTCATCTGATGATCTGGCCAGTAACACACCTGTAAAACAGTGCCCCACTCTGGAAAAAAAGAGGGCAGGGAGCACATTTGGACAGCAGCATTGTCAGTCTGGAGGTAGGGTACTGTTAGATGTACTAGCAGATTTAAACACACTAACACCAGCTAACACGTTATAAGCAGTTATAGCAACAGATTTCCTTTTGGGATAAAGGCTTTGCATGAATAAATAAAAGCTAATCAGTGTAAGCACTCCTTTCAGTGGTAAACAGTTTACCCCATCCCGGTAACTGATACATCTACAAGATGTTCTTTTAGAAAACAGACTTACTGGCTGGATTACCAGAGGAAAATAGAAGAAAGAAGGCTTAAAATAGAAAACAAATACAGCCATCACATCTAAGAATTGGTAAGCTTCAATATATTAAATGTTTGCTCTTGGGTACTATACTGCTTTAACAGTGACTGGACAGTGCAGCCCCAGATGGCAGTCGGCATCAGCTGCCATCTGGAGCTGCAAGAATGACATTATAACCACCCACAAGTCATGTGGTCAGAGCCCCAATTTTTCCAAGCTCTTTGTAATGCAAACCCTTCCATATAAGCTAGTGGACAGTTCCTGTCCTGGGAGGTTCCAGAGTGGGAGATTCCCAATTACTTTTTATTAATTTTTTGCTTTTACTTTTTAGTTGTTATTTATATGTTTTTACTTATTTATTTTTTTCTTTATCATTTGGCCTTGTGTTGTGTACTGCTATCACGTACCTGGTGAAGACTGGAATGTTGTGGAGCTCTCTCTTGCACCTCCCGCCTAACACTCCTGAAGGTGGGGACAGAGAGTGTAAAGGCAAGGAGTGGCATGAGTGCCGTAGCAGCTAGCTGGTGATGTCCACACTGTAGGTGGGTAGAGCTGGTAGTCGTAGTCGTAGTCGTAGTGCCTGATATAGGCCAAGGTCATTAACAGCCAGGCAATGCGGTACAAAGCCAGCAGGAAGATCAGATCCAGTAAACAAGCCAAGGTCAGAGTGGTAGGTAACAGAGCTAGAGCACGAGCAGAGGCAAAGTTCAAAGGCAAGCCAGGTCATACACGGCTAAGCAGGAACAACGGATCAGGTCTTGAGAACACAGGAACGAGATTGAGACCATTCAGCAACTGCTCTCAGTAATAGAGCAGTTTAAATAGGCCACTAGGCGCCAAGTGCTTTAGTGATCACGCACAAATTCGTGCATGTGCACAAATGTGCGTGATGAACTGGCACTGCACAAATGACATTGGTCTTTTGCTTATAAATATTAGCACGTGTGCAATGTGCGCGAGCATGAGCACGAATCTGCACTGGCCTTTTGGTGGTAGAAATCCGGTTTACCTTACAACTGCAAACCCTATGATAATGTTCTTGGCCCTTTCCCTTTATCTCAACCATTTTATTTTTGGCTGCTAATGTGCCCCTTTCCTCCTATTTTTCCACCTTCCACCACAGGTTAGAATGTTGTTTAGCATTTGCATTTATTTTATTTTTTAAGTTTTTTCATTGTAAGGCAGTCCTAGCCCTAGTTAAACGTGGACAGGGATGGCAAGGATGTAAAAAAATGCTTACATATCCATGGACAACTAGGTTAGTCCTTTGAATTCCTATAGGGTTCTAAAAGTACCAAGTAGGATGGTATAAGGCATAGATTGGTTCCCCACATGAAAACAACATATTTGCTGTAAATCAAGAGAGAGGAATCATTGGAGACTTTGATTTTACTAGATATGCAGTACAGAGGGGTTCTGCCATCTCTATTTGTTTACTTCTGTGTACAGATCCTGAATTAAAGGCAGAACAACCTGCTTCTGCTGCCACAGGAGTGTATACATATGTCTTGTTACGGCTCTGCATCGGTATTCCACGTAAGCAAAATTAAAAAATTGATGTGGTTGCCAAAGCAAAAGGTCGTAATCCAGCTTAGAGGTCAAGCAGATCAAAGTGCATGAGGCAGACACTGTGTACAGAGCCAATCTCTATACCTTGGGATCGCTGTGATTGGTCATAAGGAGACAAATCACAATTTTCACATATGTAAACAATGTAGTGTTTATATCTTTGAACCCACTCCTTCCTTATACAACAGAGAAACAGGAACTGATAAATAAATTAGTCATTCACTATTACTGAGCACTGTACACATCACAGCAGAAGCAAATAAAGGTAGCACTTTCACCCACCTCCTCTTCTGCTGTACAGTCTGTCTCTGTGTGATCTGTTTGCCTTTGCTGATGCGTTGCTCTCCCAATGCACCTTGATGCAGAGACCAGTTACAGGTGTGGGCAGTAACTATTTGTTGTGCCATGGATTATATTGGCCAGGCAACGCACTGACAACTTTTCTACCATGGTGCTATAGGCTGGGTGTTCAGTGTGCCCCTGTGCCTTTAAGAAGGGATTAGCTCCCTTCAGGTATATCTGCCCTACACCTGTCCATTTAATTGCATGTGCTTCCATTGTTGGAGACTCACAGAATTTAGAGTTAGGACCACAGATAATGGGGTGCCTTGTCTGGGCTCTGTGGCTTACGCATGTATTTGCAAATGTGTGCAACTAAACCCCTGTTTTTAACTAATACTGTTGGACAGGTCAATTTGTTTGGTCGCAGACTGGTCGGTAAGAAGAGCTTGGAATCTTTTTGTGTCTTCTTATATGCGTTGCCCTTCCAATGCTCCTTGCTGCAGAAACCATTTACAGGTGTGGGCGATAACCATTTGTTTGTGCCAAGTGGGCTATCTAAAAACCTCTGCTGCACGAGGACCTAGCCTTATGGTGGTCTACAGTGTTCTGCTACCTGCTACTTGTTCCTGTTCTTGATCTCCTGTTGCTGTTCTGCTATTCATCTGACCACGCTTGTACTCTGCCTGAACCAATCCCTGGCTTGCTCTTCTACCACATCCATGCCTGATCCTTCTGCCTATCTGCTTACCGTTGCCAACTCCAGCCTGAACCTGACTTCTCTTCTGCCTGCTGCTCTGTTCCTGATGTGCCTGCTAGTTACCGACCAGGCTTGCCTGACCCTGCTCTGTGTCCAGCCTGTGGAGGCTATCCCTACTCCTGCAGCTTGCCAAGTACCTGTTGTCTGCCACCTGCTGGCCTGCCAAGTGCTTGCTGCCTGTGATCTGCAAGCGGCCAAGTGCCTGCTGACTGTCTTACAGCCTGCTGTGCCTGCTGCCCTGCGTCACCATTCAGCCTGCATCTAAGTGCACACAGACCTCTCATCTGCAACCCTCACCACCAGAAGTGCCAGGCACTCGCGCCACTCCAGGCTCTTGTGCCTCCTGATACATTACCAGGGGTCCTAAGTCAAAGGTGTAAGAAATCACCAACCTCTCCACATCAGGCTGCATCACCAGGTATGTGACAAGTACTAGGCAATGGTCCTCAGGATCAACCCACCAGGAGGTGAGCAAGCCAGGGTCCGGTAGCAAATGTAGCAAGTAGAAATTGAGCAGAAGCATAGCTGGTAAACAAGACAAAGGCCAGTAACAAGTGGTTTCAGCTAGGTTGGGATCAAACGGAAACATAGGTAAAGAACAAGGTTGGTATGGAGTGGTAATGAAGATACAGCGGGCAGCAGAAACATAAAGGCCCGTACACACGATACGAAAATCTGTAGGAAGCAAAATATTGGCTGGAGAAGAGTGCAATAACCTGGCAAACAGGAAGTGCAAAGGCATGGCTTGAATTGAAAGTTCATGAGAGGATCAAGGAGTTCAAGGTCCACCAGAAACAAGATAGAAAGATGGCGTAGCACCCTCCTCTAGTTAGGCTGTTAGGTTAAATTTAGTTTTGGGCTTCACTGTAGTGAGTGTAACAGTAATTGGTTATTTTTGTATGTTCAGGGTTTCCCAAGCAGGGTGTTTTTCTCACCTATTTTTGGAAGAAGCTATCAGAATATAGGGCAGGGAGATTCAAATAGCCAGCATGAATATGTATCATGCCCCAGCCAATCCCTAAGGCATCCAAAAGGTGAAATGTTTGGGAGGCCATGCCAGATTGTTCTTTCCTGTCCAGGCAGGGTTCCAGCTCTCCTGGGACTGTTGACAGAACATTGCAGTCTGGGCTTCAGAAGTAGCTGAGCTGAGAGCCTGGAGAATGATTGCTAATGGATTTACTGGAGAGCACTGTCCTTAGGTTCTGGTCTGGAGAAGGATCTTCTATCTCCCTTTAGAAGGAATCTGCCTGTGTGTAGCACTGCCCCCTTGGGGGTTGCTTGTAGTTGCATGTTGTTCTGTACTGCTTTGACCCTGTGAACTGCCCAGCCCTTCTGACACTCTAGGTTCAGACATGTTGCGTATACCTTTAAATGACACACAGACACAATGCAGATTAGTAAACTAGGCCCTAGGTAAACCGCCAGGACTCAGTTGAGGTAATACTAGGAAAGCAGTTAGATAACCATTTGCAGTAACAAGCAAATAACACCAATTTACATAGTATCAGACAGGGAGAGAATGTATCTCTCAGAAAGCTATGAATTGCTAGGTGGAATACTCCTACTAAAGGGGAACCCCGGGCCGGCCTACAGTACTTATATCCTAATGAGAGATGAGGTAATCTAAATACCAGCAGCATGTCACCTTTAAAAGCAATAAAATAGCAATGTTTAGAATGCAAGGCCTTGCTATTATCTTCACTGGCAGTTTGAGCTCAAAGAACAAATGATTCCCAAATCCAGCACTGTGTTAGACAAGCAATGGAAGATAGCTTCCGGGACTGTGGACCTCGCGCTTATGGGATGTGTGATAATTATCCAATTAAGTGTTTGTAAATTAGCTGCCTGCTGCAATAAAAGTGCTAGTGCTTTGAATAAGTGAAGGTCAGTGATTGCAGCGCTGCTATTTTAAATATATAAATAAGTGTTCATAAAACAATTTTAGAAAATGGTGATTAAACCATTCATGTAAACCATCAATAAGGTGCTATTCGGTGGAAGATAGCTGCTTCTGATTAATGATGATCCACTAACCGAGCCAGATGTAGGGTGTCTGTATGCAGTGTTCAAAGACATGTAGAAATGGTTAATAACTGGACTTTGAGCAGGTGCTTTCTCACCAATATTGATGACCGTCTT
Source organism: Pelophylax lessonae (assembly GCF_965119305.1). Taxonomy (NCBI): domain Eukaryota; kingdom Metazoa; phylum Chordata; class Amphibia; order Anura; family Ranidae; genus Pelophylax; species Pelophylax lessonae. Next base: position 385,563,495 of record NC_138769.1, on the reverse strand, counting down.
ATAACTCCTTGAAGATCAAGCAAAGTCAACTCTCCACGCTGTAAGAAACTGAGATGGCTATGCTCTGCTGATTCAGTGAGTCCCACCGACTCCGATATGATCAGCGATGCTGCAGAGATATCCGCGACAAGACGAGTATCGTCCATCCTGCCTTGCCTGAGTCTGCAGATAACTGGGTGGTGTACAGTAGGCCACAGTATTCTCTCTGCGGCGGACCGATGCACACACGATGGATCCTGGAAAGCAAGAGAGCGTGGGCCTGGTGAGCAGATCACTTTATAGTCTCTCAACAATTCTCCCTGGGGTGAATGGCCTGCTGGGAGATGTAGTCCATAAACAGTTTAGCAGTGCAGTAATATCTTTTCAGAAGACTACAGTTCCCACAATGCTCTCTTCCAGTCTCAGGAGTATGATACATGAAATCTGAGACCAACACTAGGGGAGCACATAGACAGTCTGGGATAGCAGAAAACAAGTCTGCAGTGTCAGGTAAATGTAGTCTGCTCCCGGCTACATGTGGATATTGGGCGGCAGACAGCCCCTGGGACATTGTAAGTAAAATCTAATTTGGAACTGTAGTGTGTGCCAGCTTCTCAAAGTCTTCAAAGTATCCTCCAATTGATTGCTGTTAATTATTTGGAGTATCCTGTGGCTCTAAACCCCTCTCCTGTTCAAGTTCTTCATCAAAAATTCTTAGATTGACCTTAAATTGTCCGTGTGACTGGAAGCCCCTGTACTATTCTGGGAGAACCTGGGCATATTCTCAGTATTCTTAGTGGCAAGCACTACTTAAGGTTGTCCAAGGGATCAGGTAGAGAGCTGTCCAGCATCCCCGATGGTATTCCCTTACACAATGCACATGTGTTAACACACTGCAACAGAATGGCAGGGTGTTTCGGGGGCCTAACTTCATAAAAATCTAAACGCTTTTCTAAATTTTATTAGTGGTGCCATGTAAAATAAAACTTTCACCTCTGCCTGTGGGCATGTCCGTTAAAAGTCTTTAGATTTGTTATTGTTCTACCACTGTTAAGAGATTAAAGGATTTCTAAACCCAAGAGGGAAAATATGATATATCCCAGCTTCTTGGTACTTAAAGGGATTGTAAAGTCAGAAGGTTTTTTTTCCTATCTTAGGCTAGGTTCACATGTAGGCATTTTGGGGCATTTTTAGGGTGTTTTTCTGCTCTAGGATCAGCTCCAAAAACGCCCAACAAGACAATTCCTATTGATTTCAATGGCCCCTGTTCACATCTGAGCGTTTTGACATTTTAAGCAAAACGCCCAACACTCAAAAAAGTACATGAGCTTCTTTTTGGGCAGATTACAGGCGTTTTAATTTTTTTCCATTGCTCACTCGTCAGCCTGCACAAAAAAACGCCTGAAAAAACGCCCATAAAAACGCCTGAAAAACGCCTAAAAAACGCCTAAAAAACACCTTTAAATAGCAACACCAAGATGTGAACGTAGCCTTAAAGCATTCTATGCACTAAGATAAAAAAAACCTTCTGTGTGCAGCAGCTCCCCTCAGCCCCCTAATACTTACCTGAGCCCATCTTTATTCAGCGATGTTGCAGGAGTGTCTAAGCTGCCTGGGACTCCCCTCCTCATTGGCTGAGACAGCAGCGCGGCGTGATTGGCTACCGCTGCTGTCAATCAAAATCATTCAGCCAATCAGGAGAGAGAGGGGGTGGGGGCGAGTCGCAACTTCGTGTCTGAATGGACACAGGAAGCTGTGACTCCGCTCCGGTGCCCCCATAGCAAGCTGCTTGCTGTGGGGGCACTCAGCAGGAGGGAGGAGCCAGGAGAGCCGAAGATAGACACGAAAAAAGGAGGATCCAGGCTGCTCTGTGCAAAACTAACTGCACAGAGCAGGTAAGTATAACATGTTTGCTTTTTAAAAAAAAAAAAAGATTTTACAATCACTTTAAATGTGGTGGATGCATTGTTTCAGCTTTTCTCAATCAGGCTGCCGTGGCACCCTTGGGTGTGTTGACAAAATGCCTAAAATTGACCCCAAATTTTTTTTTTATTGTGCATTATTGCAACCTTGGGCGTTATACAGGCCAGCTGCTAGCATCCTAACAACTGATGACATCATTGGTTGATAAGGAGGATGTTGAGCACCTGCATCTTTGTTTGCCCCTCCCATCTCTCTCTGTTAGCACTTGAGTCATGTTAGCTGAGTGAGGGAGAGAAAGTGGAAGAGAAAAAATACGCTGGAATACTAGTCATTACCAGTGTGCAATGGTGTATTTGCTTTGTAGAAATAAATCATCTCTAATTCTGGCTGTCCTATGCATGTGGTGCTGCTGTATTATTTACAGTTATTAGTTTAGTTTTTTTGTGCTGTATTTTAAAGGGTGACTTGAAACACTGCATTAGTTCATTTTTTTTAGGTTAAATACATTTTCAGCCTTATAACTTCCTGTGAGACGAACTGAAAGCACAAAGATTCTTATCTTCCTTACAACCTGTCTCCTGTAAACTATCAATTTCTCTACCCCCCATGTAATAGAGATGGCTGGAAAAAGACTTCTGTGTAGTGGAAATGAGGAGAGTAACCTGGGAGACAATCACTTACGTTACAGACAGAAACTGTGTTATTCACAGATTTACCAATTGAAAATAAAAAAATAAAATAAAACCTAAAACAGCTACCACATCTTGGTAAGCTGCAATATCTTAACATTTTTTGTTTTAGGACAAATGAACCATTTAGTAAAAAATGACAGCTATTTTTTTGGTATGTATTGAACTGATAACACTTTGTAACATTCAGGCTACCGTCACACTGGTTTATTTTTCTTCTGCTTTTGCATGAAAAAAAAAAAATGAAGAAAAATGCATGACCATGAAATCCTGTGGAACTCACCACACTGATCAGTTGTGGGTCAGTTTTGTAAAATCCTGCTTGCTGCATTTTTGGTGCATTGGAATGAATGGAAACCGCATCAAAACACAACAAAAATGCACCTGTTGTGTTTTTGGTGCAGCTACTGAGTTACATGTCTATTTTTATTCACAGGAGCATAAGGTACCGGAAATGCTACAAAACGTGGTAAAAATATGGAAAAAACATGTTTTTATAATGAAGCAGTGTGTAAGTAGCTTTAATGAGGAGCTGCAACTCCAGCCCCGTACACACGTACCGAATGTCGGCCGAACGATCGGCCGTCTTTTGTCCGGTGCTGTCCTGTTGGCTGAAAAGTGCTAAAGACTGCACACGAATTTTGTCGGCCAACAACAGCCGACAGCAGAAGTGATGTCATGTGATGGTTAACTTTTTGTGTGTTTTTTCTTTTCTGAGCATGCCCAGTCTTGCTAATCTGCTGTTTGTCGGCCGAATTCTGTACTGACTGGCGAACAATCGGCCGTTCTGGTGACGGCCAACAAAAATTTTAAAGTCTGCACGCCAGATTCTGTTCGGCCGAAAATCCGCTGTTGGTTGTCGGAAGCATCATACTAACAAGCCGACAATCGGCCTATCGTTCGGCGGCCGAATATTTACGGCCGACAATCGCTACGTGTGTACGGGCCTTTAGTGTAGATTAGGCAGGGTAGTCATTGGATTGTGTGTTCAGTCAATTCAGTCAGTTTAGTGCAGTCAGTGTAGTGAAGTGCTGTTCTGTTATTCTTGTGTAACAAGAGTTTAGTGGTGCCACTGAAGGGTTGGTGTATACAACACATCTATGTCACCTCACTGATCCCATTTTTTTTATTTCATTTATATGTTTATTTATTTATTTTTTTTGCAGCAGCATCAGGTTCTGTTGCTGCATTATTAGTACTCCCCTATCTGTGTTGCAGGTGCTATTCCTTCTGCGTCAGCAGTGGTTTTCTTTTTTTTTGTGGCACAGCAGTACTAATAATATTTAGGGCATAATTGCTTTCCCCCCATTTGCGTCGCAGGTGTTCCTCTTTCTGTGTTAGCAGTGGTTTCCTTCTTTTTTTTTTCCGCTGCAGAAAAATTGGGCCTTGGGTGTTGGTGGTGCCTGAACACTGTAACACCTCACAGTTACTTTTTTTACACAGTTACTGGGTGCTGGAATGGGTCCTGCTGTTAAAAATTAGAAAAACAAATTGATATTACATGCACCTGACAAACAGGTGCAGAAAAAATAGGCCTTGGGTGTTGGTGGTGCCCTAAACTAAAAACATTACTGGAAGCTAGCATAATCGAGGTTCAGGAATAGGATAGGCAACATAGGCAATCTTCAAGGGATCCCAGATCCCTAGCAAATTCAATCAGTTACATCATCATCAGGGGCTTGATAGCTGCTGTTGATCCAGGACTGATTAATTTTGATAAATGTCAGCCGGTCAATGGAGTCTGTGGACAGACTCACTCGCACTGAATGTCTTTTCGGAAAGCATGCTGGAAGCAGGACAGGCCAGTAGCTCAATTGCATTTTGAGAAAGTTCTGCCCAGTGGTCCTTTCTCAAGACCCAGCAACCCAGTGGATGCTCAGTTGGAAAAGTCTCCAAGTCTGCTCTTGCCCCTAGATAATCCTGCACATATGATGCAGACGCTGCCCATGGTTGCTTAAACCTAACAGCCCTGGGCGCTGAGGACTAAAGAATTGTTTAAAGACATTGGTTATCCGGCTGGTGTTCTGGCCACGCTTGATCCACTTCGGACTAAAGTAACTGTAAGGAGTTACAGTGTTCAGGCACCACCAACACCAAAGACCCAATTTTTCTGCACCTATTTGACAGGTGCATGTAATTTCAAATAGTTTTTTTTAAAATTTTAACAGCAGGGACTGTTCCTGCACCCAGCAAGAGTTAGGGTCCTTTCACGTGGGCTTTCCGCCCGGCGGACTCCGTTTTGCTCAGCAGGGGATCGATCCACCAATCCCCGCTGAGCAGGCGGGTGACAGGTCTGTCTCCACTCTCTGTGCAGAAACCGACCTGTCAAGAGTCCCGCTCTCCTCTATGGGAGTTCAGACGAAAATAGACCGCCTGTCCGTTTTCATACGATCCTATCTGATCGGATCCTCCAGACGGATGGAAAATAGGATTTTCATCTGTCTGGATTTCACGGACAGGATCAGATCAGATAGCGGCGGGTGTCAGGAGCATCCGATCATGTCCGTCTGAAAAACTGACAGGCGGACCTGATTGGAAAGCACGTGTGAAAGGACCCTAACTGTGAGGGTTTACAGTGTCCAGGCACCACCAACACCCAAGGCCCAATTTTTCTGCACCTGTTTGACAGGTGCATGTAATTTCATTTTTTTCTAATTTTTAACAGCAGGGCCCGTTCCTGCGCCCACCAAGAATAACTGCGAGGGGTTACAGTGTTTAGGCAACATCAACACCCAAGGCCCAATTTTTCTGCACCTGTTTAACAGCTGCATGTAATTTATATTTTGTTTTTAAAATTTTAACAGCAGGGCATATTCCTGCACCCTGCAAGAGTACCTGTGTGGGGTTACAGTGTTCAGGCACCACGAAAATACAAGGCTCAATTTTTCTTCACCTGTTTGACAGGTGCATGTAATTTCAATTTTGTTCTCTAATTTTTAACAGCAGGGCCTGTTCCTGCACCCAGCAAGTGAAACTGTGAGGGGTTACATTGTTCAGGCACCACCAACACCCAAGGCCCAATTTTTCTGCACCTGTTTGACAGGTGCATGTAATTTAAATTTTTTTTCTAATTTTTAACAGCAGGGCTAATTCCTGTGCCCAATAAGAGTACTTGTGGGGGGTTACAGTGTTCAGGCACCACTAGGGTTTGGGCCGAGCATAGGTTTGGCCTGAACATTGTAAACCGTGATAATCAGCGCTGCTATGTAAACCATAAAATCGATAAAATCAATAAAAATCAATAACAATCAATAAATGTGCTCAACAATAAAAAAAATTGAAATGTGCTGAGAAGTCCTTGTGCTCTTAAATAAATAAATAGATGTCCTTTCTTGTGCAAATAGCAAACAAATGAATAAGGGTGTTGCTGTGCTCCACTTCTGAGGAAAGTGCTTGTGCTCCCCCTTCCTGTTCCTACTTACCAGGGCCACATGAAAGTAGAGCAGAGGTAGAAAATCAGATCTCTCTGATGCACAAGCACTTTCCTCAGAAGTGGAGCACAGCAACACCCTTATTCATATCCATCACGTTTATTTATTTATTTAAGAGCACAAGGACTTCTCAGCACATTGCAATTTTTCTTATTGTTGAGCACATTAATTGATACATTTATTGATTGTTATTAATTTTTATTGATTTTATCGATTTTATGGTTTACATAGCAGCGCTGATTATCTCGGTTTACATTGCACTAAAGGCACTAAAGGCACTTGCACTTTAATTTTTCAGCAGCAGCTATATCACATTTTGATTCACTTTAGTTTTCTACACCTATATTGTGTTGCACCTTACCACAAGCGCGAGGTTATTTGCTTTACATATAATTTAAGATTGACCTGAACATTGCCTACTCGCCTAACACCTGAACTTTCTTGGCACTTAGCGGGAATGTTCACCCATCGAACACACAGTCAATAGGTTGTTAAGGCTTCCCTGCTGAGAGCTAAATTTAAAAAAAATATTGTAAATAAAAAATTGGGGTAAAAAATATTTGGGGGGACCTAGTATGGCTTTTAAGGGGAACCCCGTGACAAACTTTGGAAAAAAAAATGTTTGCCCCCCCCCCTAATATCTCTATACCAGGCTCTTGGGTCTGGTGTAGATTTTAAGGGGAACTCCATGGCAAAATAAAAAGAAAAAACAAAGTGGGGTCCCCCCAAAAATCCAATGTTTATAGAGAAAAGTCCATCAGTCCCAAGACTAAAGGATATGTCCAAGTAATGGATCAGAACACCTCCATAAGTGAGCCGCCCACTGAGGAACTCTACCTACCTACATCAGGACTAAGGAGCAGTAGAGTGTACTTTGATGTTAGTGGCTATTACTTTTGCTTTTGTGCTTTTATCATTCAATAAATGTTACTTTCCATTTTTATTGCACGTTGATGGTGATTGATGATTAAGAGATTGGGAGAAGACCCTGGGTTTTTAGCAATATCCTGTCAAGTGCGCACCGAGACTCAATCTAGCCCATGATTTTATGAGCGCGTGATCTTTTAAAGTTCTGGTGAGTTTGCACTGCATGAGGGGTGGAGGAAGTGTGCACTAATTGTGTTAATCCAGCACTGGTGAAATCCCCCCCCCCCATATGTGGATGCTATGCACTTATGTTGATATACTGCACCATGATATGTCACCTTCTCTTTTTCTTTACAAATACTTGCTTGGAATCTACATCCAAGGATTTTAATCTTGATTAAACATCAGACGGACCTCATTCATGGAGGTGTTCTGATCCATTACTTGGACATATCCTTTAATCTTGGGACTGATGGACTTTTCTCTATAAACATTGCTCAAGCGCTGCAATACCCTTTATACTACTTATTACGAGGACTTGTGTAACTTTTATTGCTGGCTGCTGTTTTAGGAAGTGGTGTGCTGATCTTTTGTTTTATTTTTGTCCCCCAAAAATCCATACCAGGCCCTTTGGGTCTGGTAAAGATTTTAAGGGGAACTCCACGCCAAACTTAAAAAAAAATGGTGTGGGGTCCCCCCCAAAATCCATACCAGAACCTTATCCGAGCATGTAGCCTGGCAGGCCAGGAAAGGGGGGGTGGATAAGCGAGTGCCCCCCTCCCAAACCATAACAGACCGCTTGCCCTCAGCACAGAGAGGGTGCTTTCCAAAGCAAACAAAATGTATATTAGAATACATTTTTTTTTAATATGGCCCATTTTCTCGAACAAATACACCAGAATGAACATGTGCAATAGCCAGGAGTTACTTACAGACCATAAATTTACAAACTTGCCACTTTCTTACAGCAGCAGAATGATCTACAAATCCTTGGATAATGGAACCATGGCACTGTGAACAAGTTTCAATCAAAATAGAATAAAATCTGTAGTTTAGTCACTTTGCTGAGTCAATTCTCACTTCTCACATGGGGTTGCAGGAAATCTTTTCTACCAAGATTTTTTCCTGTGTTGAAAGTTTTATGATTGCTTTTAAGGTTTAAACATGTTTATATATTTTAGTTAGCCTACAAAGAGCTAAAGCTTTGTACTTCCCAGTTTTTTGCTTTGCAAGCTAAAATATTGTGGACAATGACAATTCGCTAAATGTTATTATATGTTTTATGCACTGAAAGAAACGGTATTCTTCTACATTTATACATTATACATGTAGCGCTACCCCCACAGGACCCGCTTGAATATTGTTGGTTCCTTACTCTGCCCCAAGAACAGACTCAACCCCACTGGCACACCTGGCAAGAATTATTAATGTAAATACCAAAGAAAATAGACATAGGTTGAGTGAACACAGAAATTATCTTTACTATGAACTTGCTTAAGGAAGGAAAGAAAACAACAGTAATAATAGTATTGAATAGTAAGCAGATATGTATGGGTACACAAGGAATGAAGGGCTATAAAAAGAACCTCAAAGATCAAATCTATCTGCTTTTAGGGGACTCCTTTAAGTGAAATGACCCCAAGAGCAGATGTAAACACACAAAATTAACAAATTATATGGTGGATATTACTTCAGTGAATTAAGTGCCAACTCTGCTTGGATTGGGCTATATGAGTCCAGGCAAGAGGTGACCTTGTTTTCTATGTCAGTTCTCTCCCTTCTTCGCCCCAGCATCACAGTCCCAAATGACCAGCTTAAACACAATACTTGATTCAGTGCACTGAATTAACCCACAACTTGAACCTGCACATATAATGACTGGAGTCCTAAATGTAGACAGGGCCCTTCAGACTTTAGATTACTTTATGGTGGTGCACTTGCTGTCTTTCTTGCGTGGAGAGAACAAAGTACATCCAAAGAGGGCTTTGTAGATAAAAAGAACTCAAATGGTGTTGGTAATGTTAAGGTAAATCAGGCAGGTACTATCACTGCCAAACAGTGTGACAGCATCACAGAGTCCCCTAAGCAAGTGAGGCATCGCAACAACAGCAGTTCAGTGTTCTGGCTTAGGGAGGATTTGACAAGTGCATACCTCCCAACTTTTTGAGATGGGAATGAGGGACACCAATTAGTAAAAGTATGTAGGCATAGGATACACCCTCTTAAAAAAATTATTTAAAAAAAGATTAATTTAACCCAAAAATGCTTATTTTTCCCCACTTATATTCTATTATACTGGCATTTGAAATATTCAAATGCAACCATTTAGAAATTGGATGAAAGTTTAGCACTTGGAAACACTTTTTGAAATATAAAAAGTGCATTTTATATACAACTATATAGATTAGAGCAAAATGAGGGACAAATGAGAAGGAAAGAGGGATAGAGGGACTTTATTCCGAATCAGACACAGTCCCTCGAAATCAGGGACAGTTGGGAGCTATGCAAATGCCCTATTGCCAATCCTGTGTTCATGATTCCAAAGTTGGGAAATATCATAGGATCGATCCTGCAGATTTTGCTGAGTGGCCAACTCCACACGGAAACACCACACGCTGACAGGGACGCCTGAAGATGCACCCGGGGCCCTCTCTGTAGCCCTGGATGTCAGCTACTGACTTCTGAGCTGTAGTAGGAACGATCACACAGACCCAGGACTGCAACACCCTTCTCCAGCGTCCAGTCTTCCTCACCCCTCATGGTAACACCCAGGAAGCCTCTGCAGCAAGATTCCTCTTCTCAGTCTCTTAGCCACTGGTATCAGTAGTTTTTATCACGCAAAGTGGGGCAGCCTGGGTTGGGGACTACATATCCCAGAGTTCCTTACAATTCTTCAGTTCTCCTTGGATTTGGCCAGCCCCTCCTGCCAATGGAGAAACAGGGGAGAGCCCTGCGTCTCAGTGAATATGTCTCTCACTCACTGCACAGTGAGAGAAGGAGAGGGAGGGGGGGGGGAAATTACCCCGCAGCTGTATTATGGTTGCCCTCAAAGGGCCGGTTGTATCTTTAAGATTGTATAACTATATGCAGGGCTTTTTTTCTCAGAGAATAGGTGCAGGAACTCAACCACGCCCTCACCAAACCACATCAAATGATGGGTGTAACCAAATGGCACTAACAGTGGGAGGATCTTAAAGGAGCAATAAATACCAGGAGAGCATTATGTGTGCAGTTCAGAGGTGCGCTACGTACAGAGTGCAGAGTTCAGGGGTGTGCTATGAACAGAGTGCAGAGTTCAAAGGTGCTCTTTGTACAGAGTGCAGAGTTCAGGAGTGCGCTACGTACAGAGTGCAGAGTTCAAAGGTGCTCTATGTACAGAGTGCAGAGTTCAGGGGTGCGCTACGTACAGAGTGCTGAGTTCAGGGGTGCACTATGTACAGAGTGCAGAGTTCAGAAGTGCGCTACATACAGAGTGCAGAGATCAGGGGTGCGTTACATACAGAGTGCAGAGTTCACCGGTACGCTATGTGCAGAGTTCAGAGTACAGGCATGTGCTACGCACAGACTGCAGAGTTCAGGGGTGCGCTACATACGGAGTGCAGAGTTCAAAGGTGTGCTACATAGAGAGTGCAGAGTTCAAAGGTGCGCTACATACAGAGTGCAGAGTTCAGGGGTGCTCTACATACAGAGTGCTGAGTTCAGGGGTGCACTACATATAAATTTCAGCGTTCAGAAGTGCGCTACAGACAGAGTGCAAAGTTCAGGGGTGCGCTAAATACAGAGTGCAGATTTCATGGGGTGAACTATGTACAGAGTGCAGAGTTCAGGAGTGCAATATGTACAAAGCGCAGAGTTTAGGTGTGTGCTACGTACAAAGTTCAAAGGTGCGCTACGTACAGAGTTCTGAGCTCAAAGGTGCGCTACGTACAGAGTGTACAGGGGTGTGCTATGCACAGTGTTCAGGAATCAGCTCTCTTTCACAGGCTGTTCACATATCCTGGGATGTATCACATCATTGCCTAGGCCTGGAAACTGGGACAAAACTGAAGAAATTTAGAAAAAAATAAAACATTTTAAAAGTAAATATGATATACTAATACTTTCCTATCTATTTACTAAGGCTAGCAGCATAAGGATTAAAAATTGTCAATGTTGATTGAGAGAGTGAAGTTCCACTTTACATAAGAACATGAGATCCACTTTCAGAATTATTTTATCTAGAAACACTTTCCAGATTCCTCCATAATCCACCCTCCCCCAAGGTAGTTCCAGGGTATCGCAAGGTGACATCAATTACCTTTAATGGTTCGTGATGTCACCCAGGACATCCCCGAGTCAAATAAAGTTTACATTTAAAGTGATTGCACATATTTATTTAAAACAAAAGGGAATTAAAACACCCTGTGGTTCCCAGGATGTGTGTTTTCTATGCCTTACCCTGGTGACTAGAATGGCTGAAGTCATGAGCCCAATGACTTGTGGAATCACCCTTAGCAAGACTTCTCGTGCCACATGAAGCGCGTTGATTCAACCATCATCTCTGGAAAAAATATGCTTCGCAGGGAGAAATCCACTAAATACCCCAGAAACACTACTTTGGACATTAAAATATTTATATATTCTAAACAAATATGCAAAAAGATTTAAAGGCTTAGTGAACCTTTTGTAAAAACAAAGTGGTAAATGCAGCAATACTGATTCAACGATCAATGTGCATTTACAATTTCTTTTGCATTGGAGCCTGCAGACCACTTCACCTGCCTGTATGTAAATATGGGCCTGCTGTTATGGGGTTGAAGGAAGTGCAGTTAAACTACAAATTAGTGTGACATCACAAAGCTGCCAGCATGCTCTGCAGACTCCCTCTGTCATGGTGGCATCCGGACATGTAGGAATTGAATGTTAGTTATATCAGAGATGGATGACTTGGCTGGATGACATACCCAGCCAATAAACTGGAGATGCAGGGAAGAGATGGGAAGGGGGTACCAGAACTGGGATCAGGAACAGGAGGAGCAGATAAGAAGCAATAGTGCACAGGATGCAGGGCAGGAGCAAGATTAGGGTTAGGATCAGAATAAATGGCATGCAGTCTCTTGCAGCATACCAAAACACTAGAGCGAGAGGCACTAGTAGGAGAGAACCTAAATACCCTCCAAGCATCACGTGGAAACTGATTACTGGAAACTGATAGCTGCTGGGAAACACTCGCTAGTGGACATCAGGATAACGATCTATAGCTCTGGGAAGCACAGTGCCACCAGCAGGTGATCCAGATCTTGACAAGGGGTAAGCAACCTTTAAGAGGTGGAAAGCTACCTTGATAACATGAAACAGATCAAAGATCCCCAGGGTTTGGCATCCCCTTTATATATATATATATATATATATATATATATATATATATATATATATATATATATATATATATATATATATAAACTAAGTCCCCAATAAAAAGGAAGAACAGCATGAATAAAACTTAAAGTGGTTCTAAAAGCTCAAGGTTTTTTACCTTAATGCCTTGTATGCATTAAGGTAAAAATGCAGAAGCCGCCCCCACTGGGAGAACACAGCCAGTAAGTGAGCTATTTTTCAATTTCCTTTAACAGATCAAACTGACCAGCAAAAGTGACAGTTTTCGGCCTGAGTCACAGAAGGCTTATGAATCAGTGCCTCATGTGAGGACAATATTTACCCACATGGGGACCAGTGTTGCCAACCCACTAGACTGAAATTTACTGACATGACACCCAAAATCGACTGGCACAGCCAAGTTTTTGCTGGCAATTCCACAAATTACAGTTTTAAGAGCAAATTTCAGTATATAGGATACAAACAAGTACATTATGCAATTAGCAATGTGATTTTAGGTAGATATTAAGGCAAAAAACATATTGTTATTTTATTTTCGATATAGTAGGTAGCTCAGGGATAGGAGGGCAAGAAATTAGAATGGACAGGCTCACGCACATGAAATTGACTCACACAGTGACACTGACAGCAGTGTGCAGCAGCAGATAATGATGACACCTCCCTAATGTGACACATCCCCTCCTGAGTCACAGTGACAGTCTCTCTCCACACTAGGTGGTCCCTTCAGTCCACTCCAGTTCAAACAGCACTAACAGTCCCGCTCTTGGCTTGCCTTGCTCCCATCCCGTAGACCCAGCCCCTTGCCGCTCTGCTTGGCTCCCAAGCATCTCAGCCATATCAGGCAACCTTTTCCTGTTACTGGCATTTTTCATGTTTTTTACTGGCTGGCAGTAAATATACTAATGATTGGCAACACTGATGGGGATGCACAGGTGTTCTGTGCATCCCCATGCAGGCATTTCCATAGCTATCAATTGGAACAGAGCTGCTGCAAAGATACAGTTACTGCTCCCAATGTGAAAACCGTGCAGATGTTAAGCCCCAAATGCACCCAGGATGCATTAACAGGCAAGCACCCACATCCACAGCGGCACCAATGTCACATTGAGAGCAGCGGCTGTGTCTGTGCAGCTGCTGCATCCTGACTGACAGCTATGCAACTGCCAACAGGGTGAGAAATGTCATCAGCACACCAAGGATTCCTCAAAAAGTGTCCAAATCTTTATTTTCGTGGTCACGTGGTAAACATAAGGCAATGTTTTGGAGGGCCCTGAAACGTTGCCTTATGTTTACCATGTCACCATGAAAATAAAGCTTTGGACCCTTTTTGAGGAATCTTTGGTGTGCTGATGACATTTCTTTACTTGGATCATCTATGGTTTCCAGCCTGTGGTCATTTCAGCATCCGGTATTACTGAATAGCCATTTTCAGGAATGTATGCGTAAGGAATATTGCGTTTGGCTTCATTTTGTGTGCCAAAAGTGCCCAACACCAAATTCGGCTGAGTGAAGACAAACCTTTCCAAGAGAAAGCTCAGCTGATCCCTCTGAGTGACCCTGAAGACCTTTGGGAGCAATTAGGGCTGAAGAAGTCTGGGGTCATTAGGGAATCCAGAAGTCCCCCCATTGTGGTAGTGCGTGAGATAAATTGAACCATTCGGATGTGTATCGATTATAGAACCCCAAACCGAATAACTATACCTGATCAGTACATCACCCTTCAGACAGAGGATGCTTTGCAGTGTCTATCTGGAGCGAAGTGGTTCAGTGTGTTAGCCCTGAAGAGCGGGTATTACCAGATACCAATGCACCCTGATGACCAAGAAAAGATGGCCTTCATCAGCCCATTGGGATTCTTCGAGTTTGATCGCATGCCACAGGGATTGGCAAGAGCCCCAGCCACCTTTCAGAGGTTGGTGGAGAACACAATGGGAGATATGAAGTTGATAGAGGTACTTGTGTATCTGGATGATCTCATTGTGTCTGGCAAGACCCTAGAGGAACACAAGGCACGACTTGAAAAAGTCTTCCAGAGGCTTCATGCAGAGGGGCTGAAGTTGTTAGAAAAAATGCCAATTCAACCAGACATCAGTTACTTACTTGGGGCATGTGGTCTCGGCCAATGGAGTGGCCACTGACCTGCGGAAGCTGGAGGCTGTTACCACTTGGCCCCGACCAAGGACAGTTACAGAACTGAGGTCCTTTCTAGGATTTTGCTCCTATTATAGAAGGTCTGTGAAGAACTTTGTGCAGATTGCCAGACCTTTGAACGGGTTTTTGCAGAGAGAAGGGAATGAAGAGTCTTAGAAGTTGAGTCCAGGGGAGCAACGGCTGTTGGGACCTAGTAAACTGCATGAGTCTGTTCAAGATCAATGGACTCCGAAGTGTGAACAGGCTTTTAGATGTTTGAAGGAGAGCCTTACAGAAGCCCCAGTTTTGGTCTACACTGAGCCTTCCAAGCCTTATGGGTTGCATGTGGATGCTAGCTGAAATGGGGTTTGGAGGAGTACTGTATCAAGAGATGGTGGGGAAGTTTCGTACAGTAGCCTATGTGAGTCGAAGTCTTACTCCCTCTGAGAACTACCCTGTATACAAGTTAGAGTTTTTGGTCCCTCAAGTGGGCAGTAGTAGACAAGCTGCGGGACTACTTGTATGGAACTTCCTTTGGGGTAAAAACAGATAACAACCCCTTGACCTATCTGTTGTCTACTGCTAAGTTGGATGCCACTGGACATCAATGGTTGGCTGCACTGTACGAATTTCAATTCAGCCTGAAGTATCGGCCAGGGATAGGGAACCGGGATGCAGATGCTTTATCCTGAAGAGTGAAGACTATATGTTTCGGATGATGGTGCCCATAATTGGATACATCTGACTCCCAAAGGAGTTCTTGCAGTGTGTCAAGGGGTAGAGCATCGTCATATGGGAGCCACGGGAGCTGAAGCTTTGGGAGTCACCCTTGCTGGAGTACCTTGATAGTATTGCGATCTGACTTAAGTCCACAGTCAAAGGAGGATCTGAGAAGAGATCAGTGGGAGGATCCCCTACGTGACCTTGTCAAGAAAGCACTGGTGGCTCGAGACTCCCGGGATGCTTTCTTAGCCAATCACCGGATCTGCGTTCCAACGATGCGAAAGTGACGTAGTTACGTTTGACGCGTTTTGTCATCAATGACGTCTTCAGAAGCTTCTGAAGACGTCATTGATGACGAAACGCCTCAAGCGTAATACGTCACTTCCGCATCGTTGGAACGCAGATCCGGTGGTTGGCTAAGACAGCGTCCCAGAAGCCACCGCTAAAGAGGGTCTTGCGGTCCCTGAACTACCTGTCGCTTGATTTTATACTGCTAAATGTGAGTACGTTATTTTTGTGTACAAATAAAGAATTACTCTATAACAGTACATCACTATATGAGGCTCTTTTTTCCCATATGTCCATATGTGACACTGGATATGTCCCCTTTGAGTTTGACTTATACATAATTTATACGGCATAAGAGGCTTCAGGACAAAACACTGGAGGGATCAGCACATAGGAATACCATCGATTGGAAAGTGTACCTGTGTCTTATACGCTGGTTACCCCTGTAGGGGTGCTGATTTCCGGTGAGTGCGGGAGAGATTGGAAAGGGGGGATCACTGTCTCCACACCCGGCACTTAAACACCTGGAACACCTCAAGAATCACCCATGGAGTTGAATAATGTTATAGCTCACTTTCTATGAACCTTATGGACTCTTTTCACCCATTTGATTTATTGAGCTTGGATACAAATTATCATTACTAGTTATTTCTATTACAAAATACAATTTTTTGCTCACTTTCTCTACTCACGGGTCCCTATGATTAACTTTCTTTAATCAGGACCATTTGCACCATAGCACTTTACAGTAATTATTTATTCACTATTATTTATAATTTTGTGGATAATATGCACTTCACTGGTCTATTCTAGGACCTTACTGCACTTATATATTTTATTTCTGGCCAGTCATCTCAGTGGCTTTGAAATCACCTATATTCTTTACTCACTTTGATTGGGATCATTGCACGATCACATCACTGTATTAGGCTTAGCTGAAATATTGTTTTTTTCAGCTATTCTTCTTTCTTTGCAAATAACTAACAGCTCACAGGCCAGCATTTCCCATTTCATTGGGTCAACTTTACCACTGATCACTTTGTATATATTTCATATATATTCTTTTGAGCGAGCACTTCACTTGTACTCTGTTTACACTATTGCACTTTATATTTATATCATATTTATCTGTTTTATTTAAATGTAGCGATTTTCTGTGCATAAGCTATTATCATTTATTGCAATATATATGTTTTACACACATCTATAGGCAGCGCCAGTTATCTCACCACTTTCTATATTTCCTAATATTGACTGCATAGTCTATATTTTTGAGGTAGGCAGCAGCCATCTTAGTATTATTCTTTCTCCATAGCGCGGACATTACCACTCACCATATTTTTACATACCGTACAGTCGTGTGAGTAGTAAACCTACTTCCGGACTATTGCCATCTTGGTGTAGGTGCGGCACGTCATATCCGGTTCCGGCGCAATTTTATCTTAGTCTCCTTAAGATACAATGGAGCCTAACTATACAATCCGGAATCACAGGCCGATCAC
This sequence comes from Pelophylax lessonae, assembly GCF_965119305.1. Lineage (NCBI taxonomy): Eukaryota > Metazoa > Chordata > Amphibia > Anura > Ranidae > Pelophylax > Pelophylax lessonae. The sequence continues at coordinate 385,546,587 of NC_138769.1, read as the reverse complement.
TATTCCAAGGGGGCGGTAAAATCAGCATTTATCAGCACAATGTTCCTAAATCCATTATAAAGGAACTTTATCACACAGGATGAGTAAAGAATGGCAAACAGAGCAGCACATCCGAAATGTCGCCATCTTGTTGTAGTGTGGCCCATCATATCCGATATTTACACCCATTTGCTTTAGTATCCATTGACCATAAAACTTAATGGTAAGTAAATCACTAGCTCAAGTGGGCGATAGCATAAATCTATTTGTGATTAAACATGATAAAGATATACACATATAAAACAGATATAATCATTAAAATTGAAATTAAAATCAAGATATCCCATATCCAAATCCAGGATGTCGCCATCTTGTGGCAATCTGGTTCATGGTATCTGGTTACAACTGCATTCCACCTTAGTCTCCTATAGGAGACAAACTTGGGATGGTCAATAAACCAAAGATCAATTATTACCCACTACAGGCGACATCGTGGATACTTTACATAATTACTTATGGTATATACTTTACAATAAAAAAAATAAATAAATATATAAATAAAACACACCCTCAACTATTGTCAATAAAGCAGTTAATATCCCAGTCTATGTTATGACCATGGGGAAAATAGGACCTAAGTTCATACAACCAATACATTTCAAGTCTAGAGACCTCTCTAGTTTTGTTACATCCTCTCCACTGAGGTTTTGTCAGACCACTTCCTACAATTTTCATTTTGGATCACGATTATGACACTTTCTATAATGCAATGATAGTCTATGTTTTCTAAAGCCTGTCCTTATGCAATACACATGTTCTCTAAGTTGATCTCTAAGCCTTCTTGTGGTGGGACCAACAAACTGTTTACCACAACCACATTATAATAAATAAACCACATAACGTGATTCACAAGTAATAAAGGAATCAACGCTATAGGTGTTTCCAGTGACGTTAGATGAAAAGTGGGTAACTTTCCTCAATCTATTTCAGCTTAGAGTGCATATAACACATTTGTTACATGGATAAAAACCTTTCATGTCATTAAACAGTGATAATTGAGTCTTGGGAGGGTCTTCCACATTATGTACTAATTTATCTCTTAAGTTGGGAGCCCTCCTAAAGATTATCTCAGGTTTCACAGGGAGAATTTCTTTCAGGGTTTGGTTTGTCCTTAAATTATCCCACCTCCTATTTATTATATGTTTAATGTCATAAGACTGCGTTGAGAAGCTGGTAATAAATGGACATATCAACCCTTTACAGTTATGCTCTGATTTATCCAACAGAGAACTTCTGTCCATATTACCCACCTCTTCTGTCACATTATTAAGGGTGTCTGTATCATACCCCTTCTCCAAAAACCTATTTTTAAGACTCTCACTTTGTTCATGGTAATCTTCTGACTTGGTGCAATTACATTTGATTCTCATCAGCTGGCCCTTCGGAATGTTTTGAGGCCAAGATGGATAGTGACAACTGCTGATGGGAATGTAACTGTTCCTGTCAGTCATTTTGAAAAAATTTTTGTTTGCAATCGTTTGTTATTCACCATAATCATAAGATCTAGGAAATCTATCCACTCAAAGCTAGTATTAAAGGTTAATTTAACCACTTGCTGACTGCCTAACGACTATCTACGTCGGCAGTCAGCCCCTCACAGGCAAAGTGACGTAGACCTACGTCGCTAGCCTTTGAGGGTCTAGGGAGGCGCGCTCCCGCGTGGTCACGGACCCCCCCCCGCGCGTGTGACCGGCGGACCCGATGTCCGCCGGTCACTCTGCGATCGCCGCTGCAGAGGGAGAAAGTCAGGCGGCTAGTGTAAACAAGCTGCCTGTCATTCTCCCCTGTGTAGAAACTGTGATCACACGGTTCTACTATGTAGAACCGTTGATCACTGTTTCTACAGCTCAACAGACAGCCAATCACAGTTAGAATCACGCCCCTAGGGACACACACAGCCCCTCCCTCTCAAATAAAGTTAACCCCTTCACTACTATTTAGCTCATTTGTATTCAAGGTGTTCATAAAAGACTCTAATGACACGCCATCCCCTTCCCAGATTAACAGGATGTTGTCTATGAATCTCCTATAGAACACCGGGCCTTCCCATTGTTGGTCAAATATTACCTCTTTCTCCCAATAGGCCATGAATAAGTTTGCTACACTGGGGGCAAATTTTGCCCCCATAGCAACTCCTCTTTGTTGTAAATAGTAATGATTTTGAAATCAACAAAAATTGTGTCATAGCAAATGTTAGTAGAGATGGCCTTGCGGTTCACCCAGCGGTCAGTTTGTGCCGAACTTTGCTCGTTCACTGTTCGCCGGACATGCGAACATATGGCGACCGCCATATTCTTTTACATTGTGAAGAACTTTGACCCATGACACATCCATCAGGTGGTACAGGACAGACAATTGAGACATTTCAGCACATGGACATACCCCCTACCTTATAAATAGACCTGATCTGGCTGCCATTTTTACATTCTGTCTTTTGTCAGTGTAGAGGTTGCTGTGTGGAGTGGGGACAGACTGTTAGTGACAGAAATCGCTAGCTATTGCTAATAGGTCCACAAAAGTCCTTTTAAGGACTGGTATAGGTGTACTATTGTTTGGTGTGCAGTATAAAGGGGTGTAATACACTTATAATATACTTTCTAATATAGAAAGAATATTATAGTGGATTTGTATTGTGCAGCATTGTGACTGGTGAGCGGTTCTGCAGCGATACTACAACTACAAAGAGTGACAAACGCAATTAGAAAAAAGTATGATAACTGGTGTGATAGGCAGTCGCCCCCCAAAAACTACAGATTGATGCGGGGTGTTATATATTCTTTCATAATAGTGTATTTGGGTACTGCAGAATTTTTTTTTCTGTTTTGCTGCGTTCCCTCTGCTACACACAGTGACAAACGTTACTGGAAAAAAAGTATTATAACTGGTGTGATATACCAGTGGCCCCCCAAAACGACAGATTGAAGCGGGGTGTTATATAACAATATACTTTCATAATAGTGTATTTGGATACTGCAGAAATTGTGCCTCTTTCGCTGCGTTACCTCTGCTACACACAGTGACAAAAGTTACTGGAAATTTTTTTTTATAACTGGTGTGATAGACCAGTGGCCCCCCAAAACGACAGATTGAAGCGGGGTGTTATATTCCTTCTTCCACATATACTGCGCTTCTCTAGAGACTTTTGTCACAGGGTCATTTAAAAAATGACAGGGAGAGGAAGAGGCAGGCCCTTCCACAGGGGTGGTAGGGGTAGGGAAGGAGCACCAGGCTTGAGTGAAAGTGGGAAGTTGCAGAAGGTGCGTTCGATTACGTCAAAGGACGCACCAGACTTGGTTGAGTGGCTCACTCAGCCTTCCTCTTCTACACCCTCCTCATCCTCTCTATCTGCACCCTCTTCACTCTCTGCTGTGTGAACCTCAAAGACACCACCACCAACACCACCACCACCACCATATACCCTCCGCTTTAGTCACAGGAATTATTTTCCGATCCTTCACAAGACATTTCCGATGTGTAGCCATTCTTGGCATCGAATCAGGAAGAGGAGGTAGCAACAGCCGCCACTCAGCAGTCTGACGACAGTACCCAAATCAGCCCAAGGAGGTTGATCCCCGCTGTTGCTGCCTTCTCCGAGATCGCTAATGTTAGTGGTGGGGAAGGTGACGCCGATGATGACGTGTCTATGGATGTCACGTGGGTGCCCACAAGAGAGGAAGAGGAGGGGAGTTTAGAGGGAGAGATGGACCAGCAGATAGGGAGGAGAAGCAGGCCGAACTTGCATTGCACAGAAGGGAAAACCAGACTGCTAATGTATCAGGAGCGAGCCCTCAACCATGTACGGTCACATCTGGCGCTCCCAGGACGCCGGACATGGCTCCGCAGTGTGGGTTTTTTTTAACTTGTCCGCTGCTGACAATAGTGTTGCCATCTGCAGCCTTTGCAGTCAATGCATAAGTCACGGTAAGCCCAACACTCACCTAGGGACGTCCACCTTAAGAAGGCACCAGGACTCTCATCACCGAGCCCAGTGGGAGCAACGTGATCAGAACCCACAAAGCCACACTCCAGGCTCTCACTGTCCAGCCTCTTCTCCTTCTCCTCTCTCCTCACAATTGTCCTCCACTCCACCTTCCATCATGCCGTCCTCATGTTTTTCTGGAAAAAGGCAGGCTTCCGTGGCCCAAATGTTCGGGCGTAAAAAAAAAAATTATGACGCCGGATAACCCTCTTGCCCAACGGTTGACCGCTGGCTTGTCGGAACTGATAGCCCGCTAACTACTGCCATATAAACTGGTGGACTCGAAGGCCTTTCAAAAAATTGTGGCCATAGGAACACCACAATGGAAGGTCCCAGGAAGGAAATATTTCTCGCAGAAGGGCATCCCAGAGCTATATGACCGTGTTCAGTGGCAAGTGAATGTATCTCTGGCACACAGTGTCAGTGCCAAGATACATCTGACCACAGACACGTGGTCTAGCAAACACAGGCAGGGAAGGTATATCACTTTTACTGCCCACTGGGTGAACCTTCTGACGGCCATCAATATGCTTGATAGGCTTCTCCAGCAGAAACGTGCAGTTAACGACTACCGGTACGAACTCTGCGGCAGGACAGATTCTGGGGAGCTTGGTTTTTTTTCACCCCGCCAGTGGCTGCTCATTCGCGACGCATGCAGACTTCTGCGCCCATTTGATGAGATCACCAAACTGGTCAGTCGCAGCCAGGGCGCCATCAGTCACATCGTACCTTATGCCTTCTTTCTGGAGCGTGCATTGCATCATGTCATTGATCAAGCCGTCGAGAAGCAGGAGCAGGAAGATGAGGAAGTCGCAATGCTGGATGGATTCCCATCTGAGACAAGTCAACAACAGGAGTCTGAAGAGGAGTCAGAGGAGGATGGTGCCGGGGCAGATGAGGAGGAGCAAGAAGAGCATGCTTTAAACCTTTCTGGGATCCCTGGTGTTGTCCGTGCATGGGGGGAGGAGAACGAGGATGACATTATCCTGGATGATGAGCAGAAGCTCCAGTGTTTTAAGAGGGACCCCCGTATAAAAAGCATAAAGGGCAAGGACCAGTACTGGGGGCAACATACTTAGACCCCCGGTACAAACAAAAAATGGCGGAAATGTTACCACCATCACAGAGGGCTGTCAGAATGCAGCACTTCCAGGCCTTGCATCGAGAGATGCTGCATTCTGCTTTTGCCTGCGCTGGCAGAGGAATTTCCACTCACAGAGAAACAGTTGCGGGTACCAATCCAACAGCGCCTGCAAGAAGAGGGCGGTTTGAAGATGTGTTGGTCACTTCTGATAAGAGATCATTCTTTCAGCTGACCCATCCACAGCTATCCTCCGGATCCAGCATCAGGGAACGCCTACCTCACTTTTCTAAAAATTAATGAGGCATGGATCTCGGAGGAATTCAACACATGTGACCAGCAGTAGACCATGTTTGATTCAAATTCCTCATGACAGGCCACAAATATCCGCCACCACCCATAACAATTCATGGTCCCTGTTTTAGGTAAGCACAGCGGCATAAAAGGCCTTTTATGTCCATTGAATGCCTAATTTTTGGGGCCTGTAGTGGCCGACACTTATTTATCCTGTGAATGCCTAATGTACCTCCAGCCACAGAATACAAAGTTCTTTGCTGTCAGGTGAACGCCTGTGGGCTCATTTTTGGGGCCTGTAATGGCTGGCACTTACTTCTGTATCCTGTGAATGCCTAATGTACCTCTAGCCACAGAATACAAAGTTCTTTGCTGTCAGGTGAACGCCTGTGGGCTAATTTTTGGGGCCTGTAAGGGCCAACACTTATTTATCCTGTGCATGCCTAATGTACCTCCAGCCACAGAATACAAAGTTCTTTGCTGTCAGGTGAACACTTGTGGGCTAATATTTGGGGCCTGTAATGGCCGACACTTACTTCTGTATCCTGTGAATGCTTAATGTACCTCCAGCCACAGAATACAAAGTTCTTTGCTGTCAGGTGGACGCCTATTGGCTAATTTTTGGTGCCTGTACTGGCCAACACTTACTTCTTTATCCTGTGAATGCCTAATTTTTAAGACTGGAATTGAAAATCAATGGGTCTGTAAACGTTCCGCTAAATTGTGGAACGGATGCGGACCCATTTTACAGACGTGTGAATGGACCCTATATGTATTTGACATATATTTACTGGCTGCTGTCAGTTCTGGCTGATTTAGGCCAAGCTAATTCAATAAAACCGAGCAATATTACAAAAACAAAATACACGTTATAACTGTATAAACAATTTATATAACTTATAAAAATAAAAAAAAATGTTATGGCAACTTTTCCGATAGCAGGATCATCTCCTGCACCCCCTTCATAGCCTGGTGTTGCCTCTCCTCCATGGCCTTCATGCGCTCCTGAATTGTCGAAATTTTGCAGATAAAAAAAGAATGCTTGTCGATCGCAGATTCGCTTACTACTTCTGGTATGTCAGTGTCCATGTTGTGGGACTAGGTGTGCACAGCTAGTAAGTATTTTGTAGCTGCAAATATGACCTGGAGGTTTTTCATGTTCGTCTGCCATTAAAATGAACTGGACCCGCCGCGAACCTGCTGTTCGCAAACATTTGAGCGAGATTGCGCGATCGCGTTCGCGAACCGTCCCATAAGTTGTTCATCCATCACTAAATGTTAGGAGGTCTAGAATATATTTCCTTTGTTTAACCACTTACTACCCGCCCGCCGTCAAATGACGGCGGAGCGGTGTAGCTATTATTCTGGGACGCCGTCATATGACGGCGCACCAGAACAGCCTGTCTCACGCACCCCCGGGGGCAAGCGGAGCGGCAATCGTGACCGCGCTGTGTTGCTAGGTCATGTCATTGACTCGGTAAAGAGTCAATGACATGACTCTTTACCCATGTGATCGGCTGTGTTCAATCACAGCCGGTCACATGTAAATGAGGAAGTGCAGTTATTCGGCTTTCCTCGGCTCACACTGTCAGTGTGTGAGGCAAGGAGAGCCGATCAGTGGCTCCTCCTCATAGGGACACAGAGAAATGTAATCAGGGCACTGAACACCAGTGCCCTGATTACACAAGAGTGAAATAAAATGCCATAACTGCCCAACATCAGTGCCCACAGTGCCCGCCATCAGTGCCCACAATCAGTGCAGCCTATCAGTGCCCATCAGTGCGCCTCATCAGCGCACATAAGTGAAGGAGAAAAATGTATTTATTTTCAAAATTTACTCACAGAAAATGAGAAAAACTTTTTTTTTTTTCAAAATTTTCTGTCTTTTTTCTTTTTTTTTTGTAAGAAATAAAAAACCCAGAGGTGATTAAATACCACCAAAAGAAAGCTCTATTTATGATAAAAATGTCATATGGGTACAGTGTAGCATGACCGCGCAATTGTCATTCAAAGTGTGAGAGCGCTGAAAGCTGAAAATTGGCCTGGGCAGGAAGGGGGTGAAAGTGCACTTTAGGCAAGTGGTTAAGGGGGATATTACCATCTTCCTTTAACCACTTAAGCCCCAGCCCTATTTCAGACACTTTTTGTTTACAAGTTAAAACCAGTATTTTTTCCTAGAAAACTACTTAGAACCCCCAAACATTACATATATATTTTTTAGCAAAGACTCTGGAGAATAAAATGTCTGTCATTGCAATATTTTTTGTCACGCTATATTTGCGCAGCGGTCTTTAAAACGCCATTTTTTTGGAAAAATTTTGAAAAATCACATTTCACTGCATTTAAAAAATACTAAACAGTAAAGTTAGCCCATTTTTTTTGTATATTGTGAAAGATGATGTCACGCCGAGTAAATAGATACCCAACATGTTACAGTTTAAAATTGCGCCCCCCCGTGGGATGGCGACAAACTACGGTCAATAGAGATCTCAATATACAACGCTTTACATTTTTTTAACGGTTACCAGTTTAGAGTTAGAGTGTAGCTCTTTTTTTTAATTATTGCCCACGCTCTGGCGATCGCGGCGATACCTCACATGTGTGGTTTGAACAGCGATTTCATTCGCAGCTCGACTTCCGTATACGTTTTTTTTGTGCGCGAGCTAACGGTGACGGGGACTGCTAAAATTTCCTATTTATTTTATTTTTTTTTAACTTTATTAAAGGTTTTTAAAAAAAAAAAAAACTGATCCCTTTTATTGCTGTCACAAGCAATGTAAACATCCCTTGTGACACCATTATGCAGTGACAGGTACTCTTTATGGAGGGATCGAGGTTCTAAAAGACCCTAGACCCCTCCACTACACTTCCATGTATGCAAAACGCCGAAAACTGCGTTTTTGCATACAGCCGTTTTTTACATTTGCTGCCTTTTGCAGCACAGTAAGCCGGAAGTGACGTCATGGACACTCCTGGTTACTTCATCAGAGACCCGATCAAAGCCGTTTCCGGTGGGACACGGGAGCCCCGAGCAAAGTCACGGAAGGCGGCGGGAGGGGGGGATGTCCCCTCCCGCTCACCGGGGTAACGATCGAGCGGCTCCCGAGCCTCATCGATCGTTACCGACGGAAAGCCGACCGGGATGATGTCTCTAGCTAGAGGCATCATCCCGGTATACCCCCGCAAAGTTTGCCGACGTAGGGCTACGTCACTTTGCAGTAAGTGGTTAAGTAGTATTTAACTGCTTTTAATCCATCTTCATGTTTGATGTTGGTGTATAGAGATGTTACGTCTGCTGTCACCAGTATCATACCTTCCTTATAATGAAACTTTGTCAATTTACATGCTTTATATCTTGTAAGTATGCCGGTGTTTTAATTACTAAGGGCTGTAGGAAGGAATCAATGTATTCTCCAATCCTAAATAAAAGGGATCCTATCCTGCTAATAATAGGTCTGCCCGGAGGATTACTTAAATCTTTATGTATTTTGGGCAGACAATACATAACAGGTATCCTAGGACCGGAAGGAACCAAATATAATTTCTCTTTCTTTGTGAGAATCCCAAGTTTGTTGCCCTTGGCTTTTAAACTCTCTAATTTTAAAAGGTTTTGTGGGGTTTCTTAGGAGAGGTTGGTATGTCTCACTGTCATCAAGGATAACATGCATTTGTCTCAGATACTGTTCCTTATCTAACACAACAACTACACCCCTTTTATCCTCAGGTCTTATTATCAGTTCTTTCCTATTTTCCAGTTTTTTCATTCCTGAAAAAGTATTTTCTCTTCATATATTTTCAGAGAATTTACCTTTTCCCAGTCTTGAATTACCATCTCTTTGAAAAAAGCTATATTGGAGTTGGTATTAGGAGGATTGAAAAGGCATTTTTCAAGGTTGTGTGTTTATAATTGGAGAGGTTTTGGGATTGAAAATGGATAGGGTTCTGCATAAAGTGTCTCTTTATGCTTAATTGTCTCACAAATTTATTTATATCTATAAATGTTTGAAACTTATCAAGATTTTTTTAGGGGCAAATTTAAGTCCCTTACTCAGAACTTCTAGTTCGTCTTTGTCTAGAGATACTGAACATAAATTAAAGATACCTTTATTCGGTCACTGGTTTTACGCTTTATGGGGTCTATTAGTCCTCCTCCCGCCTATCTTTCCTCTCTTCCATCTGTGTTTCTTTTTCTGTTCCCTCCTAAAAAATGACCAGTATTATTATGGCTGCCATTTGGTGGATGTTGAAGACCGGTCCCCCTACCCAATTGGCAGGGCCGGTGCAAGGATTTTTGACGCCCTAGGCGAAACCTAATTTTGCAGCCCCATTGGCACCGCCCCCTTGGCTCCGCCCTCTTGACTACACCCAGGGTCGGTGCTAGACTATGTTGCGCCTAGGCAAGATCAGCTACTTGCACCCCCCCCCCCCCAAGAAAAAAACAGTAAAACTAAATGATCTAAATTAAGCATAAATAGGGAGGGCAACCTGTTAGTCTGTTAGTGTTTTTTGTTTTGTTTTTCTATTGGCACTTTTTTGGTATTATTTTACTGTGTGCTATTACAAAAAATATATTGATATAACATCAGAGAGAGGGGGTGACAGAGAGAGAGAGAGAGTGGGAGTGAGAGGCGGTGAGGGTGAGAGAGAGAGGGGGTGTGGGTGAGAGAGAAGGGGGTGAGAGTAAGAGGGGGTGGGGTGAGAAATAGAGAGAGGGGGGAGAGAGAAAGAGGGGGTGGGGATGAGAGAGGGAGGGGGTGGGGTGAGAGAGAGAGAAGGTGGTGAGAGAGAGAGGGAGGGTGAGAAAGAGATCAGTTAGCCCTGTCCCAATCTCTTTCTGCGGGTTTGGTGTATATGTTGGTGTATAAAATGTTACCTTCCACGCCAGCAGTAGGATGTTCATGATGGCCAGCAGCGGGCAGGGCCTGTTTTCCTTGAACCGGGGGTGCTCTGCTCCTTTCAGCGAACCCCTGGCTGTCTGCACCTTCCGTCCAGTGACGTTGTTAGGGTTGGTGTCACGCAGTGTGATAAAACATGGTGTCATCTCTCTCTACCAACTATAGTCGCCCCTCAGTACAGGCTCCCCCCCCTCAGTACAGACCCCACTCTCCACTAAGTATTGATCCCCCTCTGTCAGTACAGACCCCCCCAGTACAGATCCCTCCATCAATACAGACTCCACTCTTCACTAAGTATTGACCCCCTCTTTCAGTACAGACCCCCCTCAGTACAGATCCATCCATCAGTACAGACCCCACTCTCCACTAAGTATTGACACCCCTCTAAAAGTACAGACCCCCCCCATCAGTACAGACCCCCCTCAGTACAGACCCCTCCATCAGTACAGACCCCCCTCAATACAGACCACTCCATCAGTACAGATCCCTCCATCAGTACAGACCCCCCTCAGTACAGACCCCCCTCTCAATACAGACCCCCCTCAGTACAGACCCCCCTCTAATTACAGAACCCCCCTCAGTACAGACCCCCCTCAGTACAGACCCCCCCTCTCATTACAGACCCCCCTCAGTACAGACCCCCCTCTCATTACAGACCCCCCTCAGTACAGACCCCCCTCTCATTACAGACCCCCCCTCAGCACAGACCCCCCCTCTCATTTCAGACTCCCCCAGTACAGACCCCCCCCTCTCATTACAGACCCCCCCTCACTCAGTACAGACCCCACTCTCAGTACAGCCCCCCCTCAGTACAGACCCCCCTCTCATTACAGACCCCCCTATTGCAACTGGGCAGCGGGCGGGGGAGGATACAGTGTGTAGCCGCTGAGAGTTTCTTGCTCTGACTGTCCATCTCCGGGCAGGAGGCTTGTGACAGGAGGCAGCTGCAGCAGCAGTAAGAGTGAGACTGAGGAGTTTCACTCAGGGCTAGTGTGGCGCCGGCATGTCCTGGCTGATTCCGGGAACCCTCGGCTGCCCTTGGGAGGGTGTCACCTCTCGGCGGGTGTCACCCAGGTGTGAGCAGCGCCCCCACCACCATACCGCACCTCCACTGCTCCCGTCCTAGTACTCCGGGCCGCTGTCACATGATGTTGGAGTGGAGGGTGGAGAAGATATTTAGGCTCTGGGAGGCGCCACCACCCCACTGCTGCTCTCTTCCCATCCCAAGCTCTCAGGCCTAGCTGCCCCTCACTGTTTACCTTCTCTGCGGCGTCCATCTCCGGGGCCATCCGCTCACACGTGGAGACAGATGCTTACTCCACATGAATGCCGCTGTTTGCTTCCCTGCTTCCACCACCCCCGAACCAGGACTCTCCATGACAACCAGCGGCCGTGGCTGCGCCCTAGGCAACAGTGCGCCCTAGGCGGCTGCCTAGATTGCCTAAGGGTAGCGCCGGCCCTGCCAATTGGTAAGAATTTTGATTACTTTCTGTATTATAATACATGTATCTGGGCGTATTATCCCTGTTAGCAGATGGACGGCTAGGGCCGTAAGATGTCTGGGAATTATAACTCATATTTCCATTATAATTAGTATTTCTTGGACTGTTGTTCCATCCTACTTTTCTAGGGGTAATGTTTCTGTAGTTGCCCTGAGTATTCCATTGTGGAGGATAATAAGGATTCGGTCCATTAGATGGGGGATTGTAGGTCTCTTTAGGTTGCTCAAAAATCTATCCCCATAATCTCCTTCCCTATAGCTATTCAAAGGCTATTCCTAGTTGGTATCTGAAAATCTGCATGTTCTGAGGGCCGACGATCTATGGGATATCTTGATTTTAATTTACATTTTAATGATTATATCTGTTTTATATGTGTATATCTTTATTATGTTTAATCATAAATAGATTTATGCTATCGCCCACTTGAGGTAGTGATTGGCTTACCATTAAGTTTTATGGTCGATGGATACTAAAGTATATGGGTGTAGATATCTGATATGATGGGCCGCACTACAACAAGATAGCGACATTCTGGATGTGTTGGTCTGTTTGCCATTCTTTACTCATCCTGTGTGATAAAGTTCCTTAATAATTGATTTCGTAACATTGTGCTGATGAATGCTGATTTTACCGCCCCCTTGGAATAGTGATCGGCCTGTGATTCCGGATTGTATGGTTAGGCTCCATTGCGTCTTAAGGAGACTAAGACAAAATAGCGCCGGAAACCGGATATGACGTGCCGCACCTACACCAAGATGGCGATAGTCCGAAAGTAGGTTTACTACTCACACGACTATACGGTATGTATAAATATGGCCTAGTAGAGCACAAATCTCAGGCCCCCTGATGATCAACTTTCGTTGGAAACGCGTTGGGTGTGGTTGCCAACCTTAGTTGCGCCACTGTTTTATCCATGCAGCGGCATGGCACCAGTGAGTAACCGTGTTTTATTTGTTATAAACGTTTACTATATGGAATTCATTTTTTTAACCACTGGTGTCTCTCTCATTGATGAGTGTGAGAGCTGAAACTTGGAGGTCTTGACTGCTAGAGCTGAAGGTATGTTGACGGAGCCGTACAAACTACCTGGTTGAGATGATTACTTAAAATGTTGGTCTGGTGAGTTTGAATTACATGTGGGGAAGAAGGAAAAAAGCACTACGTGTCTGTTTGAAAATTCCATCACTGGTGTGACCCTCCCCCTTCATTTGCTCGTCTATTACAGTATCACGCTATGTTGGACTTTCTCCTTTTTTTTACATGATACACCTGAGTGGTACATCTGTGAATCCAGTACTGGACAGTCGTGTTATATTTGAATTTTATGAACTTTTTAACAGTAAAAAGGGTGAGTGATTGCCCTGATCATTTCCTCTTTTTTTCTAGCACTGCAATTTTGTATGTATTTTTGTTTACTTGGATGGGTGTTTTTCTAGGTATTGCAAGCTGCTCATTCATTTCATATAGTGTGCGTGGATTCTTATAAATTTTATAACTGTGTTGACAGCTCTTCATGATTATAATGGACACCTGGGACTGGATAGAACCTTTAAGCTTGTTAGGGATAGTTTCTATTGGCCATCCATGAGGACGAAAGTTGAAAGTTATTGTCGTTTTTGCATTCAGTGCATTCAGAGAAAGACTTTGCCCAGCAGAGCTGCACCAATTGGCCACCTATGAAGAAAAAAGCCAATGGAACTGGTGTGCATTGATTTCTTATGTCTAGAACCTGACCTGAGTGGGCGCAGTAATGTCCTGGTTGTGACAGATCATTTCACCCACTATGCTCAAGCTTTCCCCACCAAGGATCAACAAGCCAGTACAGATGCCAAGACTTGTAAGTTGGAACAGGTACATTTTTTTTAGTGTAGCTCCAACCAAAAGAATCATTTTTACGTTTTTTGGATAGCATAGGGAAGGGTTAACACCCCTGTACCATTTGTTTTGCTGTCTGTACCCCTGTTCAGAAGATTTCACCTCACTTTCTGTCCCTATGACAACTGGATTTTGAAAATTTTGGGTTGTTGTGGAAACAAGGATTAGTGATAAAGCTTCAGCGGAGACACCTTTTCCCCATGAGAACTCTTACAGGAGTGAATTTACCTTTCCTAGGGGAAGATTTCTCCTCACTTCCTGTTGTCTCCCTCTGTTTGTAAGTAGGAGTCATTTGCAAGTCGGATGTTTGTAACCCGGTGACCGCCTGTACTATTATCTGACACTGCAGACTTATTCTCTGCTGGCTCAGACTGTCTCTATGCTCCCCTAGTGTTGGTATTGGATTTCATGCATCATACTCCTGAGAATGAAAGAAAAGCATTAGTGGGAATTGTAGTCTTCTAAAAAGATATTACTGCAGTGTGGAACTGTTTATGAACTACACCTTCCAGCAGGCCATTCGCTCCAGGGGAGAATTGTGGGAGAGACTATAACAGAATCTGCTGAATAGGCCCAAGCTCTCTTGCTTCCTGGCATCCATCGTGTGTGCATTGTTTCACCGCAGAAAAAGAGGACCGCAGCCTACTGCATGCCCACCAGCTGTCTGCAGACTCAGCCCAGGTGGGACGAATGATCATGGCAGATATCCCTGCAGCATCGCTGATCGAGTTGGAGTCGGCGGGACTCACTGAAAACAGCAGAGCACAGCCATCTCAGTGTCTCACAGCGTGGAGAGTTGCCGTTGCCTGTTCTTCCAGAACTTATAAGAGGGACATCAGGATTGGTGAGAAAGCACCTGCTCAAAGCCCCGCTACCAGTTGTAAGGCCCCTTTCACACAGATGGACTGTTCAGATCCGCCTATCAGTTTTTTTATCTGAACGGTCACTCCATCCATCTCTATGGGGCATCGGATGTCAGTGGAGACATGTCCGCTGACATCCGATTCGTCAAATCTGGACGGATGGAAACCCTATTTTCCATCCGTCCAGCGGATCGGATCAGATGAGAACGGAACAGACAGTCCGTTCCCATCCGATTCCCCCACCCCATAGAGATGCATGGGGACCTGACAGCTGTGTCTCCGCACACAGCACGTGCTCAGCGGGGGATCAGCGGATCCATCCCCTGCTGAGAAAAACTGAGTTCGTCCGACGGACTCCATGTGTGAAAGAGCCCTTACAGTTTCTCCTAAACACTGAGCACAGACATTCTACAGTTGGGTCAGTTAATGGATCATCATTAATCAGAACCAGCTACCCTGCATTGCCAGTTTCATACTGTGCTACACTGGGGAATCATTTGTTCTTTGAGCTCCAACTGCCGGTAAAGACAATAGCAAGGCCTTGTATTCTGAACATTGGTATCTCATTGCTTTTAAAGGGGACAATCATAGTTACATAGTGAGGTTGAAAAATGAAACAAGTCCATCTGGCTCAACCAATAAAAAACAAAAAACAGTAGAGAAAACACAACCATACAAACCCATATACACAATCCTATACCCGCAGTTGATCCAGAGGAAGGCAAAAAACCCCAGCAAAGCATGATCCAATTTGCTACAGCAAGGGAAAACATTCCTTCCTGATACCCTGAGAGGCAATCGGATATTCCCTGGATCAACTTTACCTATAAATATTAGTACCCAATTATATTATGTACACCTAGGAAAGAATCCAGGCCTTTTTTTAAAAGCAATCTAGTGAGCTGACCAGAACCACCTCTGGAGGGAGTCTATTCCACATTTCACAGCTCTTACTGTGAAGAAACCTTTCCATAAATCTATTTTCCTCTAGACATAAAGAGTGCCCCATTGTCCTCTGTAATAAACTTAAAGTGATGTACTCAACACCAAGTTCACTATATGGACCCCTTATGAATTATATATGTTGATCATTTCCCCCCTTAATCTCCTCTTTTCAAGAGAGAATAAATTCAGTTCATCTAATCTTTCCTCATAGCTGAGCCCCATCCATGCCTCTTATCAGTTTGGTTGCCCTTCTCTGCACTTTTTCCAGTTCCCCAATATCCTTTTTGAAAACTGGTGCCCAAAACTGAACTGCATGATAATCATATTTATGCTCTATCACCTGATTTTTAACCACTTACTCGAAAAACACCTAATAGCGTGTACTTCTTTTATCATCACGCAAACAATCCACATTTCTGCTCTAATATTTAACAGGTTTCAGAACTTAGTACCAAAAATAACTGATTCAAATAAAGTTCTGCCAGCATTACCAGTATACCAGTTCTGAGCAAGTTTAGACATCCAAAAATAGTTTTCTTTCAGTATAAATATATGTGTAGGTGTTATTTTTGGATAGATGTTCACTTAGCCAGTGTCATACTCCTAGAATAACTATGATTTAAACAAATGAGTTAGTACAAATCACACTTTAGTTTAGGCCCATAAGGTGTGGCTGAAAAAGACAACATTCAGAGTATGATTATTGCATGTCTAAGGAAGATGATCTCAGCAAAATGCAAAATGCCTCAATTGCCTAAATAACTATATAATTTAATAATAATGAAACATTTGCTTAAATAACTAAACTGTAAGAATAACTAAAATGCAATTGATTTGCAATTTTATTTGCATATATTTTATCTGAACTTCATCAAACCCATTACAGAAAAAAAAAAAAAAGGACAGTCGTATCAAACAAATGCTGTATCATTACTGAACAGAGGGACAGGTGCATCTCATAAAATTAGAATATCGTCAAAAAATTTACATACAGAGTGATATATTTCAAGCATTTCTTTCTTTTAATTTTCATGATTATGGCTTACAGCTAGTGAAAACACAAAATTCAGTATCTCAGAAAATTAGAATGTTACAGACCAATAAAAAAAAAAAAGGATTTTTAATACAGAAATGTAGGCTTATTGAAAAGTATGTCCATGGACAGTATAGTATGCACTCAATACTTGGTCAGGGCTCCTTTTGCATGAATTACTGCATCCATGCTGCATGGCATGGACGCGATCAGCCTGTGGCACTGCTAAGGTGTTATGGAAGCCCAGGTATTTTTGATAGCGGCTTTCAGCTCATCTGCATTGTGGGGTCTGGTGTCTCATCTTCCTTTTGACAATACCCCACAGATTCTCTATGGGGTTTAGGTCAGACAAGTTTGCTGGCCAATCGAGCACAGTGATACCATGATCATTAAACCAGGCATTTGTACTTTTGGCAGTGTGGGCAGGTGCCAAGTCCTGCTGGAAAATGAAATCAGCATCTCCATAAAGCTGGTCAGCAGAGTGAAGCATGAAGTGCTCTAGAATTTCCTAGTAGAGGGCTGGGCTGACTTTAGACTTGATAAAACACAGTGGGCCAACTCCAGCAGATGACATGGCTCCCCAAATTATCATAGACTGTGGAAACTTCACACTGAACCTCATGCAACTTGGATTCTGTACCTCTCCACTCTTCCTCCAGACTCTGGGACCTTGATTTCCAAATGAAATGCAAAATTTCCAGTCTGTGATAAATAAATACATGAAAAATACACTTTAATGAATTTGAATGCAAAAGAACAAAATATGTAACCCAATTTTTGGTAAGATATAAAATATGATGTTATGCCGAGTAAATAGATACCTAACATATCAGGCTTTAAAATTGTGCACGCTTGTGGAATAGTGACAAACTATGTAACTTAAAAATCTCCTGTCATTGACTTGCAATAGAGCTTGGCGAGCTTACCTGTACCTTCATGTCTGTATTAGAGGTCAGACTGCATTTCTGGATCCTTTTTATCACCTCTACTTCCTGTTCTTGTCCCGCCCAGGTCATCACAGGAAGTCTATATTAACCAATGCACTGCAGGTCTGCTTTGCTGTTCAACAGTATTAGTTTCCTGTTTGCCGTGTGCTTGAAATTACTCCTCTGTGTACCGACTTTGGCTTGTCCCTGACTATTCCTGTTTGCCTGTTACCCTGACCTTTGGCCTGTCCCTTGACTACCCTTGTCTGCCTGTTACCCCGACCTCGGCTTACCCTTCACCATTCTGTGTGTCCTGAGTGGCTGCTTCCCTTCTCTCCCTACGGAGCGTGACCTGGGGGACCCCAGGGGCCGCGACCTGGGCCCAGCTGCAGCGAAGTCCATCCTCACCACTAGAGGCTCTGGTGAACACCTACTGGGTCTTAGACTCCGCGCCCTGGGGAATCTTGGGTTCACGTTCTGGTCCATCCGCAGCAGTCTGCTATAGGGTTCACTACCTTGCGCTGCGCCCCTGCCTCCAACAGGGTGCAGTTGTCACCTGGCCACAGGTGACCTGACAGTTTGAACAGCCATGAACCCGGCTGACGTGTGTAATGTTCCGGTACCTCTGGTACCCTTGCTTCCATATTTCTCCTCTCTTAATTGCGTCCCATCTTGTATAACAAAGGACGCATATACCTTTAAGACCGGATGACATCACTGCCGAGCGCCGCTATGAGCGGCTATTTCAATCGCCGGTTTGCTCTCACTCATCGCTCGTTCAAACCCACATGTTCATCGCACCTACGCCTGAGAAGTCGGAGCTGCTGACATACCTTCCTTGCTGAACTAAAGCCGGAAACCTCGCTGGTGATCCGTATCTCGCTACGGGATCACCCCTCTCCAATGGACACTGTTATTCCTAAACCTATCTAAGTGATAAGTACCCTGCAGGGGATTCTTGCTACCAATCTCCTACTGTCATCTACTGCAATTACCAAGACTATCTATCTATCTATTCACTATCATCTGCATAAGACTGTTAGCTCTTGGGACTACCTTGAAACTATCCTTGCACTAGGTTACTCTGTCTAAGTATACTCCATCTGTGTCCTCTTACCATCTGCACTATACTTGACATCAGAACCTATCTGCTTTACCATCACCTGCAACTCTCCTAATACTACTTCTAGTGCTCACCATACAATAGCCTGTCTCTCATCTATATCCTCATATACTCTATCCCTCCATTAAACATCTATTGATATATATATAGTATATAACAGGCTGTACACGGTGATGAAGTCCTGAGAGTTGGATATGTTGTTCAACAGATTCTCTACAAGGCTACTGAGTGTAATAATTCTGCAGCTGTAAATCCATCCACAAACAAAAACGCATGAACGTTACAACGTGCCGCTCCCCCCAGACGATCCATTACAGGGCTTAGTTTGCAGACTCGAGACGCAAGAAGCTAATCAGACTCAGGTGATGCGATTCCTGCAGGAGCTGTCTTCCCGTTTTTAACAGCTTCAGACCTCGTTGGGAACCTCGAATCCGCAACACCAAGAGCAACCAGTGGCTGGGCCTGTCGCGCCAGTCACAGATTCGCATTCATTGAATCTACCTCCTCCAATCCGTTTTTCTGGAGACTCCAAGGCCTGCAGGGGGTTTCTTAGCCAATGCACCATCCATTTTGAGCTTCAGCCGCAAAACTTCCGGTCTGATCGGGCAAAGATAGCCTATATTATTTCCCTCCTTTTCGGTGAGGCTTTAGCCTGGGTTGCCCCCCTATGGGAGAGGAATGATCCGGTAGTTTCCAACCTGTCTGACCTCCTGAAGCTCTTTCGTAATATCTTCGAGGAGCCGGCTCGGGTTTCTTCAGCGGCTAGTGCTCTTTTACGTCTCCGCCAAGAATCCCGTTCAGTGGGACAATATGCTCTTCAGTTCCGTATCCTCTCAGCTGAGTTGAGCTGGAACAATGAGGCCCTGGTCGCTACCTTTTTGCAGGGTCTATCTGAACGAGTGAAGGACAAATTAGCAGGAAGAACCATCCCCGTCGGTCTGGACGAGGTCATCACCTTATGTAACCAGATCGATATTCGTTTTCAGGAGAGGTCCATAGAAAGAAAACGCCAACACTCCCTGGGACCTAGCCAGTCTGAGCTCCCCTCGCTTCGTTCCATGGAGCATCCTCTGCCTGAGGAACCCATGCAGCTGGGCCGGACCAGACTAACCCCTGAGGAACGTGCTAGGCGCAGAACTTTGGGCTTGTGCCTCTATTGTGGGGGCAAGGGCCATTTTCGTGACTCCTGTTCGCTTCGTCCGGGAAACGCTCCGGTCTAATACATTTGGAAGGTAGAGTATTGGACCCAGAAACATCACCTTCCCGTCTTCTTCTTCCAGTGTCCCTTCATGTAAGCACTTCTCCTCAATCAACCCTTGCATATCTGGATTCCGGGGCTGCCGGCAACTTTATGGACTGGAGAACTGCTTCTTCTATGAAGCTCACCCTTTCACCCCTTTCTACGCTGTTGGTAGTCTCGGCTATTGATGGCACTGTTCTTCCAGGGGGCCCTATTCACTTCCAGACACTACCCATTAGGATGTCAGTAGGGATTCTCCACCAGGAGTGGATATCCTTTCTCATCCTGCCCAAAGCCTCTACTCCCATTGTATAGGGCCTTCCTTGGCTACAGCTCCACTCTCCCCATGTGGACTGGGTCTCTGGGCAGATCCTGGCTTGGGGCCCTTCATGTTTCTCGTCATGTCTTTCAAAGGCGACCTCTAAGGAGAGACTTCCGGTTGCTACCACATCGGTATCTTCTGACCTTCCTGCTGCATACAGCGATTACCGGGATGTGTTCTGTAAGAAATCAGCTGAAGTGCTTCCTCCCCACAGGTCTTTCGACTGCCCCATTGACCTTGTTCCCGGGGCAACACTGCCCAGGGGTCGTACCCTGAGACGCGATGGACCCATTGTCCATCCCTGAGACCCAGGCCATGTCTGAGTATGTCGCAGAGAATCTTGAGAAAGGTTTCATCCAGAAATCCTCATCGCCTGCAGGAGCAGGGTTCTTTTTTGTCGCCAAGAAGGATGGTACCTTGAGACCCTGCATTGATTATCGAGGCTTAAACGCTGTTACTATTAAGAACCGATACCCCTTACCCTAATATGTGAACTATTCGATAGGTTGAAGGGTGCTTCCATTTTCACCAAGTTGGATCTCAGAGGGGTGTACAACCTCATTCGAATTCGTGAAGGTGATGAATGGAAGACGGCCTTTAACACTCGGGACGGTCACTATGAATACCTGGTCATGCCTTTTGGGCTGTGTAATGCCCCAGCTGTGTTTCAAAACTTTGTCAATGAGATCTTCAGGGACCTGCTGTACCAGTTTGTTGTCATCTATCTGGATGACATTCTGATCTTTTCGGAAAATCTGCATGTCCATAGAAACCATGTCCGCACTGTACTCCAACGCCTTCAAGAGAATAATCTCTATGCCAAGCTGGAGAAATGTTCCTTTGAATGTTCTGAGGTCCTATTTCTAGGATGCTTTGTCTCAAGTTTGGGCCTTCGTATGGATCCTGGGAAGGTCTTAGCCATTACCAACTGGCCCCTTCCTGCTAGTCTTAAGGCCACACAGCGCTTTCTGGGCTTCACAAATTACTATAGGCAGTTCATAAGGAATTACTCTTCCATTGCTGCACCTATCATCACCTTGACCAAGAAGGGTGCTAATGCCAAAGTCTGGCCCTCCGAAGCTGTCGCTGCGTTTCATGATTTGAAACAGGCCTTTGTCTCCGGGCCTCTCTTGAGGAGACCTAATCCTGGGGATGCATTCTTTATTGAAGTGGACGCTTCTTCAGTGGGGGTGGGAGCTGTTCTTCTTCAACTCTTTGAGAAGAAACGTCAACCATGTGCGTTCTTTTCCAAAAAATTTTCTCAGGCAGAGAGAAATTATGCCATCGGCGACCGGGAACTTCTCGCAATCAAATTGGCGCTGGAAGAGTGGCGTCATCTTTTGGAAGGTTCTCCTCACCCCATAACGATCTTCACCGATCACTTGAATTTACAGTACCTACAGAATGCTAAACGTTTGAATCCCAGACAGGCCAGGTGGAGTCTTTTCTTTTCCCGTTTTAATTTCACGATTACGTACAAACCTGGTTCCTGTAACAGTCGGGCTGATGCACTTTCTAGGTCCTTTGACACTTTGGACGAGGAGTCCACTCCTGAACCTGAGCCGATCATCCCCACTTCATGCATTATTGCCCATTCTACCACCCTGGACTCGAAGAATCCTCCTGGTAAGACCTTTGTCCCCACTGAGCTAAGAACTAAGATTCTTCGTTGGGGGCATGATTCCAAAGTGGCAGGCCACGCAGGGTTTCTCCGCTCCTTCTTGCTCATCAGCCATCACTACTGGTGGCCTAATCTCCGCTCGGAGGTCAAAGACTATGTCAAGGCTTGTCATGTCTGTGCTCAGTCTAAATCCTCCACACAAGCTCCTGCTGGTCTCCTCATGCCTTTGCCCATTCCTAAGGAACCCTGGGCTCATATTGCCATGGATTTTATCACCGATCTCCCACTGTCAGACGGTAATACAGTCATTTGGGTGATAGTCGATCGGTTTTCCAAGATGGCTCATTTTGTCCCTCTTCCTGGTCTACCTTCTGCTCCTGCCTTGGTTCCCATTTTTATTCGAGAAATTTTCCGCCTCCATGGGGTTCCTTCTCACAATGTTTCTGACAGGGGCGTTCAATTTACGTCTCGTTTCTGGAGAGCCTTTTGTAAATCCCTCAATATTGCCTTGGATTTTTCCTCTTCTTACCATCCTCAATCTAATGGGCAGACGGAGAGGGTTAAGCAGGAGTTAGAGGTTTTTCTTCGCACCTTAGTCTCCGCTCATCATGACGATTGGTCCTCTCTACTTCCGTGGGCGGAATTTTCACATAACAATCATGTAAATACCAGTTTGCAGAAAAAAACATTTTTCGCAGTTTATGGAAGACATCCTCAACTTCCGCTTACCATGGCCTGTTCTCCAGATATCCCAGCGTTGGCTTCAGCTCAGGAGTCCTTCAATCCTATCTGGAGTGACGTTCACGATTCCCTCCGGGCAGCTGCCGACAAATTCAAAGGCTTTGCTGACCGCCGCAGGCGTAAACCACCTGATCTTCAGCCAGGGGACAAAGTTTGGCTCTCCACCAGGAACATCAAGCTTTGAGTGCCTTCCCTGAAGTTTGCTCCAAGATTCATTGGTCCATATACCATAATTTCTAAACTGAATCCGGTTTGTTTCAAACTTCAGATCCCCAAAAGCCTCAGAATTGCTAACTCCTTCCATGTTTCCCTTCTGAAGCCTTTAGTCCTCAATAAGTTTTCTCGTCCTTTCCCTACCATGGCACCGGTCTCTGAAGATAATCAGGAATACGAGGTCAGTCAAGTTCTGGATTCCCGACTCTGTAGAGGCGTTCTTCAGTACCTTGTTCATTGGAAAGGCTTTGGTCCTGAGGAGAGGTCTTGGGTTCCTGCATCGGAGGTCTTTGCACCTCGTCTGTTAAGAAGGTTTCATCTGAGGTGTCCCTCTAAACCTGGGCCCAGGCGGGGTAGGGGGAGGCCTCGTAAGAGGGGGGGTACTGTCATGGACTTGCAATAGAGCTTGGCGAGCTTACCTGTACCTTCATGTCTGTATTAGAGGTCAGACTGCATTTCTGGATCCTTTTTATCACCTCTACTTCCTGTTCCTGTCCCGCCCAGGTCATCACAGGAAGTCTATATTAACCAATGCACTGCAGGTCTGCTTTGCTGTTCAACAGTATTAGTTTCCTGTTTGCCGTGTGCTTGAAATTACTCCTCTGTGTACCGACTTTGGCTTGTCCCTGACTATTCCTGTTTGCCTGTTACCCTGACCTTTGGCCTGTCCCTTGACTACCCTTGTCTGCCTGTTACCCCGACCTCGGCTTACCCTTCACCATTCTGTGTGTCCTGAGTGGCTGCTTCCCTTCTCTCCCTACGGAGCGTGACCTGGGGGACCCCAGGGGCTGCGACCTGGGCCCAGCTGCAGCGAAGTCCATCCTCACCACTAGAGGCTCTGGTGAACACCTGCTGGGTCTTAGACTCCGCGCCCTGGGGAATCTTGGGTTCACGTTCTGGTCCATCCGCAGCAGGGTGCAGTTGTCACCTGGCCACAGGTGACCTGACATCTCCACAGACTACGCATTTGAAAATTTTTACAGGTTACCAGTTTGGAGTTACAGAGGAGTTCTAGCACTAGAATTATTGCTCTCACTATAACGTTTGCGCTGATACCTCACATGTGCTGTGCGAACACTGTTTAAATGCGCGTGCGACCTATGTATGCGTTCACTTCTGCGCATGAGCACAAGGGGATGGGGGCGCTTCAACAATTTTTTTTTTTATTATTAAACTGTCCCCTTTTTTTTTTAAATCACTTTTATTCCCATACCAAGAAATTTAAACCTCTCTTGTGATAGAAATAAAGGATAACAAGTCCTTTTTATGGAGACATCTGGGGTATACAAGACCCCAGATCTCTCCTCTGCCCTGGAAAGCATGAGATAAAAAAAAAAAACATTGATCTCATGCTTTGCAAAAAAGAAGAAAGGCAGTGTTTACATCAGCCTTAACTGGAAGTGACTTAATGACGTCTTTTCTTGTCTCCTAGACCACAGAGATGGCCGGGAACCGTAAGATCCTGGCCAGCTGTATGATAACCACTGCCAGATCAGATACCAGGCTCCTCGATCGCTTGGGAGAATCCAGAGAAGTGCTGGTGGCGGTGGGTGCCCCCCTTCCGACACCTGTAAAAGCAATCCAGGGGCTAATCAGCTGCTAGCATTGCTTTTAGATGAAAAAACATCGCTGGCTGAAAAAAAAATAAAAATACTGGGGTTATGTTCCCCAGGCTGGTGGCTTCTGCTGGCTGTCCTCCAGGGCTGGTACTGCTGGCTGGAACTGCTGGTGGGTACTTCTGGCTGTTACTGCTGGGGGATACTGCTGGTGGATACTGCTAGCTGGTACAGCTGGTGGGTACTGCTGGTGGGGAAACTGCTGGCTGGTACTGTTGGCTGGTACTGCTGGCTGGTACTGCTGGTGGGTACTGCTGGCAGCTACTGCTGGCTGGCACTGCTGGCAGCTAATGTTGGTAGCTACTGCTGGCGGCTACTGTTGGCTGCTACTGCTGGCTGGTACTCCTAGGGGGCACTGCTGGCGGGTACTGCTGGCTTGTACTGCTGGCGGGAATTGCTCCTGGGTACTGTTGGCTTGTACTGCTGGCTGGTACTGCTGGTGGGTACTTTTGGTGGGTACTACTAGCTGGTACTGCTGGTGGCTACTGCTGGTGGCTTCTTGTAATGGAACCACCGACCCACACTGTACTTGTGGTCTTTTGTCACTATACGGCTTCCTTGCAGTCATGAACATATATCCCAGATTTTTCCCAGCTGCCCTCATACAAAGCTAGCCAACAACTTAGCTCGTACAAGTTTTGGAACCTTCTCCTTTATTGAACAGTTTCACACTCAATTTATACACACATGAGCACATTCCCCTCCTGATCAAATTACTACACACAGGTCAGGGGTTGCCTGATTACATTATCCTATGCAGATGAAATTGTATACAGAAACATAATTAAACTGAACTAATTATTTGGCCATCTGGACAGAACACATTATCTCAATACACAAACAATAGTTAAAGCCTGTCTCTGACATTGAAGGACATGGAACAGAAGCCAATGTGAAAAGCTCTTTCAATGAACATGTTCAGAATCAAACAGGAACAGTCCTCACATATCTCTCAGGATACATGGCTGACAAACATCACTGTCCCACTTGAAGCAACCCAAATAATCAAGTATTTGTCCTTCACTCCCAGTGACGGTGAGCACTGTCACAGTACTGGTGGCTTGTATTGCTGGCTGGTACTGCTGTCTTGTATTGCTGGTAGGTACTGCTAGTGGGTACTGCTGGCTGGTTCCTAACCATCAGTGTGACAGGAGCCGCGCTGGAAGAAGCATACGTCTGTGGTAGAGAGCAGAGCCACTGCTTCCAGTATCACTTCTGTGCCCTGTTACAGGAGGAGTACATTTGGTATCACTCAGTCTGTGGCAGAAGCCGGCGCTATACAGAAAGCATCAGCTCAGCTTCCTCTAGTGCCTGCTCAGTTCCTTCACACTGATGCTCGGAAATAGCTAGTCGGGAACTTGCAATCTGGGCTTACCGACCTGAAATCCTGCTGTGGGAAAAGTACAGGAACGTTATTCCCATGCGTTCCTGCAGGACTCGAGCCCTGCTATATTTCCTATGATTCAGTGCTGCTAACCATCAAGCCTCCTGAGCTTCTTCTGCTTGTCAGCTCTCCCTGGTGGATGGAGGTGAGATCGTGTTAACCCTTTTAGCTGAAGTCCATTTGGATACATACACACACACACATATTATATATATATATATATATATATATATATATATATATATATATATATATATATATAAATAAATATATAATATATATATATATATATATATATATATATATATATATATATATATATATATATATTGTGACAGGAAGTCAGGTAAATCTGTGGATGTAGTCACAGACAGGAGATACATTTCCACCTGGTTTAGAAAATTCACCAATTACTATAGGGTGTCGGCTGCAGAGATAGCCAGCAGGAAGTTGAAAACCATTCAGCTGTTCAGAATGAAGAAATTAAGGCCTCTATAATTTTTCCAAAGGAAGTCGATTGATTGCTGCCTCCTGACGCCGTGTGGGTAGAGGAGGACAGTCAGATGTGTGCCTCCCGACGCTGAGTGAGCATGGGAGAAGGATTGCTGCCTCCTGATGCTGTGTGGGCATGGGGAGAGGAGAACAGTCAGATGTGTGCCCCCTGAAAGCTGTGTGAGCATGGGGAAGACCTCCTGAAGCGATGTGCGCTGAGGAGGGTAACAAGTGTGAAGACTATTTGAGGTGAGGTCTCTGATCGTTTCTATGTGAAAAGAAACCAATGGACATTTCCTGTGTGAAGGGGAAATTCTCAGATAGGCGATATGAAAAAACGCATGGAAGAAAGCGTTGGTTTATTAGAAAATGTTGAAAATGTGAAAAAGAGGTTTGATCATATGCTTGGTGAGGAGAAGACTGTGTCTGCAAAATATGCAGAAGAACGCGACCGTGCAGAAGCGGAGGCGCGTGATAAAGAGAGCAAAGCCCTGTTCTTGTGTCGCTCTTTGGAGGAAGCTCTAGAGTGTAAGGTTGAACTAGAAAGAGTTAACAAGCAGCTGTGTACAGAAATGGAAGATTTGGTCAGCTCCAAGGATGATGTTGGGAAAAGCGTTCAGGAGCTAGAAAAGTCTAAGCGAGCCTTAGAACAGCAAGTAGAAGAAATGAAGATTCAGTTGGAAGAACTTGAAGAGTATCTGTCCCAAAGAGGGGATAGTGTGCCTGATGCAGTTTTTAAAAGGATCAGTGTTTTGGGGTCTGTCCTGAGGGAGCATCAGAAATGTGATGACATGTTGCTTGAATCACCCCTTTGGAATAAACAGTTCCTTCAAAAACTTCAAGCATTGGAAAATGTATCATTAGAGCTTCAGCAAACCAAGGAGTTGTGTAAGAAATGTGATGATTTCTCAGTTCATGCTGAAAACCTAGTCGAGAAAACTAAAGCAAGTGATATAAAACTTGGAGAAAAAAGCAAACACCACCTAGTGGAGAAAACTAAGGCTGTTGGTGAAAACGTGAAGCAAATGAATAAGTGCCTTTCAGGGAATATTTCCAAAATGGAACTGGTGAAAGACAGGTGGCAGAAGTTTGATCGTGATCTTGAGATACATTCCATGTGGAGTTGAGATAAAGAAAAGGAACTAGGTGACCTTGAGCGGTCAAATAGTTCAGCAGAAAGTGCATTGAAGAAACCTGTAATAGACTGTGTTGTTGCCTTTGACCCATATGATGGTGGAAGGAAAGTTGATCAAGTCACAGAGGGACGTCAAGAGTCCCTACTTGGAACAAAGCTTAGTGAAGCAGAGGTTCTCAAAGTTTTGTGGAAAACATTTATTGATTGCAGAGAGAGGCGGCTCAAGAATGTTGAAGACATTAAGACTAGCCCAATTGAGTTGCCTATGGATCACGGTCCTCCTTGGTGGATAGGACAGACGGTTATGCAGGACAAACCTGAGAAGGAGCAAAATGATGCCAAAAATGCATTTGAAGAATGTGTATATGAGATGAGGGACAAGTTGTCTGACATTTATGAGAAATCTGTCAATGAAGATGACAGAAACAGTTTCATCCTGAAGCTTGAAGATACTAGGAGGCTTATCAGTGAGAGTCAAGAGCAGTGCCTGACACATGCGTGCCTTGAAAACTGTGTCCCAACCCTAGGGTTGAAACAAGAGGGGGGGGGGGGTATGTGACAGGAAGTCAGGTAAATCTGTGGATGTAGTCACAGACAGGAGATACATTTCCACCTGGTTTAGAAAATTCACCAATTACTATAGGGTGTCGGCTGCAGAGATAGCCAGCAGGAAGTTGAAAACCATTCAGCTGTTCAGAATGAGGAAATGAAGGCCTCTATAATTTGTCCAAAGGAAGTCGATTGATTGCTGCCTCCTGACGCTGTATCACGTACCTGGTGCTAGAGGCCAATGGAGAGAGAGGGCTTCCCTTGCGGCTAAGTTCCAGACCCCCCTGAGGATGAGAACAGAAGAGGTCAGGCCCAAAGTAGCACGGGTCGCCTGCTGGATTGTGTGCAGGAGGATCCAGAGTACAGCTGGAGTGCTGGAGTGGAATCAGCAGACAGGTGGCGCCCGTGAGGTGTTTGCAGGACTTGGATAATGCTGAGACTGGAACGTGGTCGGGTGGATAGCCAAGATCAGGAGCCAGGTGGATATCAGAGCAAGCGTGGTCAGGTGGATAGCCGAGGTCAGGAGCCAGGTGGATATCAGAGCAAGCGTGGTCAGGTGGATAGCCGAGGTCAAACACAGGAAGCAATCAGGAGACAGGTCAAGGACAAGCCGGGTTGGTAACAGGAGACAGGAACTGGAATATCACAGGGATAACACACTGGAGGAGCTGAAGATCAACCAGCAACTAAAATCACTGGCAGGTTTCCTTAAATAGGCCCAGGTAAATTGCTGGTAGTGCTGCTGGGTCCTAAAGTCCTTCTCCTGCCAAAGTGCTGATAGCGCTGCTGGGTCCTAGAGCCCTTCTCCTAGTGTTTGTGCCCTGACAGTGCCCCCCCCTGACGGGCAGCCTCCGGATGCCTATTTGAGAAATTTTCTCTGGGTATTTGTCCTTAAACTCTTGGAGGAGTCTGGGGGCATGTACATTGGCTTCGGGTTCCCATGAGCTTTCTTCGGGTGGATACCCTTTCCATTTAATTAAGAATTGGGTTTGTCTCCCTCTCTTCCTGCAGTCCAGGATTGCTTCCACCTCGAATTCTGTGTCCTCACCAATCGTCACTGGCGGTGGAGGTGGCTCCACTCTCCCTGGAAATGGATCTGGAACAGTTGGTTTAAGCAAGGAGGTGTGAAAAACCGGATGGATCCTATATGAGTCAGGCAAAGATAGTTCGTAAGCCACTGGGTTAATTTCCCGTTTGATCTGAAAAGGCCCAATATACCTTGGCCCTAGCTTCCGTGAAGGGCAGGCCAATTTCAGGTTGGCAGTAGACAGCCACACTTTGTCCCCAACCTTGAAGGAAGGATTTCCCCTCCGTTTCCGATCAAAGTGTTTTTTGTAATCCACTTGGGCTTTCTGTATGGACTCCCGGAGGACCTGATAATTGTTTTGAATAAAAACAAGTCTGTCCTGCAAGGTGGGTACAGAAGTTTCAGGCATAATTTCAGGCAGGGCAGCAGGGTGGAATCCATAATTAGCCCAGAATGGGGACTGATTTGTAGCTGAATGGACAGAGTTATTATAGGCAAATTCCGCCAGCGGAAGCAGGGATGCCCAGTCATCTTGGGAAAAAGCTGAAAAGCAGCGGAGGTATTGCTCGAGGGTTTGGTTAGTACGCTCCGTTTGCCCATTACTTTGGGGATGGTAGGCAGATGATAAGCAGAGTTCCACTTCCAAGGCTTTACAAAGGGCTCTCCAAAACCTAGAGGTGAATTGCACCCCCCGATCCGAAACAATGTTCTTCGGTAGTCCATGAAGTCTTATGATCTCCTTGATAAACATGTGAGCGGTTTCCGCTGCAGAGGGAGTACCAATCATTGGTATGAAGTGGGCCATTTTTGATAATCGGTCTACCACAACAAGGATGGTCGTGAATCTTTCAGAGGGAGGAAGATCAACAATAAAATCCATAGAAATCATTTCCCAGGGGCGATTAGGGATAGGCAAGGGTCTTAATAAACCCCAGGCTTTGACTTTGTCACTTTTGCTACGTAGACATATGGTGCATGACTTGACGTAGGATCTACAGTCCCGACTGAGGTTAGGCCACCAAAAGGACCGCTGAATGAGCTCGTTAGTTTTACGGGCCCCAAAGTGCCCTGCAAGTCGGTGGTCGTGGAATGCCCTGAGAACCAGAGACCTAGCTTCTTGAGGTACAAAGATTTTGTCCTGGTGCCAAAGTAATCCACCCTGCCTCCTTAACGAGTCATGTTCGGATTCGGGGCACGATACAGAAGCTTGTTCAATGGATGCCTTTAGGTTAGGTTGAATCAGCAAAAAATTTTGGGCAGATAAGATAGTGCTTGGAGGAGCACATTCAGCAGATTCGGGGAACATCCTGGACAGGGCATCGGCTTTCCCATTTTTGGAACCTGGGCGGTATGTCAAGTGGAAATTAAATCTCGAAAAGAATAAGGCCCACCTGGCTTGTCGAGGTCTTAGGCGTTTTGCGGATCTTAAATATTCCAAATTTTTGTGATCTGTGAAGATCATAATTGGATGGCTAGCGCCCTCCAGGAGGTACCTCCATTCTTCGAGAGCGACTTTAATTGCCAGGAGTTCTCTGTCACCCACGTCATAGTTTCTTTCGGCCTGATTCAGCTTCCTGGAGCAATAGGCTACTGGGTGGAGCAGGGCCTTTGGGCCCTGACGCTGCGAGAGCACGGCTCCCGTAGCTACTTCGGATGCGTCCACCTCAAGGACAAAGGGAAGAGCTGGGTCAGGGTGTTGCAACACTGGAGCAGAGGTGAAGAGAGCCTTCAGTTTTTCGAAAGCCGCTTGAGAATCTTGGTTCCAGGAGAAGCGTGAGTGCAGGCGAGTGAGCTGGGTGATCGGGGCAATAATAGTTGAGAAATTCCGAATAAATTTCCTATAAAAATTAGCGAAGCCCACAAACCTCTGGACCCCTTTCTTGTCAGAAGGTGCAGGCCACTCCAAGATTGCTGATACCTTCTGAGGATCCATGGAAATCCCTTTCGTGGAGATTATGAGTCCTAAGAACTGGATAGATTGTTTCTCGAACTCACACTTTTCTGCTTTAGCATATAAGCCATGGGTTCTTAAGGTCTTTAACACTTTTCTGACGTGCTCTCGATGGAGTTCAAGCGAGGCTGAGAAAATTAGTATGTCGTCCAGATAGACGATTAAGAACAGGTCAAGGTATTCTCTGAAAATATCATTCACAAAATGTTGGAATGTGGCGGGGGCATTACATAGCCCGAAGGGCATCACAAGGTACTCAAAGTGACCAAAGCGTGTTCGGAAGGCGGTCTTCCACTCATCACCTTCCCTAATACGAACCAGGTTATAGGCCCCCCGCAAGTCCAACTTCGTGAAAACCTGGGCTGTTCGGAATCTTTGGAATAACTCAGGGACGAGAGGGAGTGGGTATCTGTTCTTGATAGTAATTTTATTAAGGTCCCTATAGTCAATGCATGGTCTGAGAGAACGATCCTTCTTCTCGACGAAGAAAATGCCAGCTCCAGCAGGTGACGATGAAGGGCGGATGAATCCTTTGGCAAGGTTTTCATCTATATATTGTCGGAGGGCCTCCAGCTCCACTTCGGATAACGGAAAGATGCGCCCAAAGGGGACTTCTGCTCCAGGTAGCAACTCAATTGGGCAGTCGTAGGACCGATGTGGGGGCAAGGCATCGGCACCTTTTTTGTCAAACACATCAAGGAAGTCAAGGTAGGCTGAAGGAACAGCATGACAGGGATCCGGTGTAGGTTGAACGGAGAGACACACTGAAGAGTTGACAGGCGTGGGGACGCCACAGTGTTGCTGACAATAGGAAGATGAGAAGATGATTTCTCCCTTGGGCCAGTCAATTTGCGGGTTGTGGGCCCGTAGCCAGGGTATCCCTAGGATGGCTGGGAAAATAGGAGACCTGATGACATCAAAGCGGAGGAATTCCCGATGGCCTGCTTCTGTTGTGGCAAGGACAGGGATAGTCTCCTGAGTGACTGGTCCAGAGCTAGGAGCAGTGCCATCTGCTAAATGTACATCAAGTCTTTGTTCCTTCAGTTTCAGGGGTATGCGCAAGTTCTTGGCTAGGTTGATATCCAGGAAGCAACTACAGGCTCCAGAGTCAATGATCGCCTGCAGCTTTACTTCCTTTCCATCCACCTGCAGAGAGATGGGGAGAATTAAATGAGTGGATATAGTCCCAGACAACTGAAGGTAAGAGGGGCGTGGAAGGCTGGACTTCCTTGGGCGAACAGGACAACTGCGAAGGAAGTGGCCCGAAGTCCCACAGTAGAGACACAAGTTATCCTGTCGTCTGCGTGCTCTCTCTTCAGGGGTTAAAGCAGGGCGGAGTAGGCCAGTTTGCATGGGTTCCCCATCGGACATATTCATGGACTGGGGAATAGAGGCTGGGAGTGTTGGTCCTGGGACCTTTGGCATTATCCATGTGGGTCGAAGGGTCTGAGTGCGTTCGGACCTTCGCTCCCGCAGCCGTCGGTCTAGTTGGATAGAGACTTGGATGAGACTTTCTAGTGAGGCGGGAGCCTCAATCCTAGCCAACTCATCCTTGAGAGACTCAGATAAGCCTTGCCGGAACTGGTATTTTAGGGCGGCATCATTCCACCCAGTATCAGCTGACCACTTGCGAAATTTCACAATGTAATCCTCCACAGGTCGTCTGCCTTGTACAAGAGCATGAAGGGCCGACTCTGCGGTGGCCGTCCGTTGTGGATCATCATATAAGGTAGCCATAGCTTCAAAGAAGGTGAAAACTGAATCCAGGACTGAGTTCTTTTGCTCAATGAGATTATGAGCCCAGGACTGTGGCTCATCAGATAAGAGTGAAATGATGAAACCCACCTTGACAGTCTCAAGAGAAAAAGTCCTTGGTTGCAGGGCAAAGTAAAGGTCACAAGCATTTTTGAAAGCTCTGAATTTCCGTCGGTCACCTGAAAAGCGATCGGGAGTGGGAACTCTGGGCTCCGGAGGGGGTAAACCCATAGCAGGTGCGGCTGTAGC
This sequence comes from Pelophylax lessonae, assembly GCF_965119305.1. Taxonomy (NCBI): domain Eukaryota; kingdom Metazoa; phylum Chordata; class Amphibia; order Anura; family Ranidae; genus Pelophylax; species Pelophylax lessonae. The sequence continues at coordinate 385,513,737 of NC_138769.1, read as the reverse complement.
AGAACAACTGAGAGGGTGAAGGCGTCCTTCCAGCTGAAAGTAGCCATCTTGTAAGCTCTGGACTGCTTGTGTAAGAACTGTAATCTGCTGACATAGGGCCTCTAATGCGGAAGCACCTCTCTCGGCCTCAGACATCTTGGCTGGTTGATACTATCACGTACCTGGTGCTAGAGGCCAATGGAGAGAGAGGGCTTCCCTTGCGGCTAAGTTCCAGACCCCCCTGAGGATGAGAACAGGAGAGGTCAGGCCCAAAGTAGCACGGGTCGCCTGCTGGATTGTGTGCAGGAGGATCCAGAGTACAGCTGGAGTGCTGGAGTGGAATCAGCAGACAGGTGGCGCCCGTGAGGTGTTTGCAGGACTTGGATAATGCTGAGACTGGAACGTGGTCGGGTGGATAGCCAAGATCAGGAGCCAGGTGGATATCAGAGCAAGCGTGGTCAGGTGGATAGCCGAGGTCAGGAGCCAGGTGGATATCAGAGCAAGCGTGGTCAGGTGGATAGCCGAGGTCAAACACAGGAAGCAATCAGGAGACAGGTCAAGGACAAGCCGGGTTGGTAACAGGAGACAGGAACTGGAATATCACAGGGATAACACACTGGAGGAGCTGAAGATCAACCAGCAACTAAAATCACTGGCAGGTTTCCTTAAATAGGCCCAGGTAAATTGCTGGTAGTGCTGCTGGGTCCTAAAGTCCTTCTCCTGCCAAAGTGCTGATAGCGCTGCTGGGTCCTAGAGCCCTTCTCCTGGTGTTTGTGCCCTGACACGCTGTGTGGGCATGGGGAGAGGAGAACAGTCAGATGTGTGCCCCCTGAAAGCTGTGTGAGCATGGGGAAGACCTCCTGAAGCGATGTGCGCTGAGGAGGGTAACAAGTGTGAAGACTACTCGAGGTGAGGTCTTGGATCGTTTCTATGTGAAAAGAAACCAATGGACATTTCCTGTGTGAAGGGGAAATTAATTAAGACTGAAGACTACTCAAGGTGAGGTCTTGGACTATTTCTATGTGGAAAGAAATAAATGCACTGTTTGCTATGTGAAGAGACAAACAAAGGAATGTGTTCTATGTGAAGAGAAAAGCAAAGGGACATGTTCAATGTGAAGAGGAAAAGGGACATGATCAATGGACATTTGTTGTGTGAAGAAAAAACATGGACTATTGAGTGTCTGCTGTAGGATCAGCAAAGTTTGCCCAACAGTAGGTTGGAGACAGACTCCGTAGGTAGGTTCCTGTATGTGAGGTTCCTGTATGTGAGAAGGTAGCCGCCCACAGTGGCAAGGATTTATTTTGTGTTTTATTTTTATTTTGATGTTTTGACGCTTGCACTTGTGTGAAGAAAATTGCATGAATAAACCAAACTGTTGTTTGCAACCACTTCTCGGCTATCTCCCTGTGTAAACGCACCCCCCCCCCAAGGGGTCATCCATACCCGCCACCGAGCTAGTCCCCCCCACATAATATATATATATATATATATATATATATATATATATATAAATATTGTACGGGATCAGAGGGGTGAACAGCCAGCTCAGAGACAGTCCAGTGAAATGAAATATGCTTTTATTCAGAAAAAGGCAAAACAAACAGAAGAAACAACAGTCTTGTCTTGTAACACAAATCCACAGAAGGGTAAAGCACAATCTTTGCAGCAAGCAGGCTTAAAGGCAACTCTTAGACAGCTCTAACCAGAGCTACAGTCTCTCCTAAGGCTTGGCTCACCCAGTACAGGTCACAGACAGCAATGGAGCTTACCTCTCAGCGTGCTGGTGTCTCTTCCACTCCTAGCAAACAGCTCCACTGACACTTTCAGACCAGCTGCCTAATAAGCAGGTCTGAAAGGGAAGTACCTGCCCTCTATAATTAACCCTCTCTTCAGCCTGACCCAGGCTGACTCTCTACATATCCCCCGCCCCCCCCCCCCCCGTGCCAGGCCAGGGGTCTGGACACCACGCACAAAAAAGCAATGGACCCGGGAAAGCGCATCAGCATTCTCGTGTACCTTCCCTGGTCTATGTACCTTCCCTGGTCTATGTACCACCGAAAAATTTAAGGTGATTCTGGAGTTCTTGTCTTTGTTTTGGGCCATCCACGTAAGGGGTGCATGGTCTGACACTAACTTAACCACTTCAATACAGGGCAGTTACACCCCCTTCCTGCCCAGGCCAATTTTCAGCTTTTAGCACTGTTGCATTTTGAATGACAATTGTGCGGTCATGCAACACTGTACCTAAACCAAATTTATGTCAATTTTTTCCCCCCAAAATAGAGCTTTCTTTTGGTGGTATTTGATCACCGCAAGGTTTTTTCTTTTTTGCTACACAAATAAAAAAAGACCAAAAAGTTTAAAAAAAAAAAAAGTAATTTTGATTATGTTATAAAATGTTGTAAATAGATAAGTTTTTTCCTGCACTGATGAGGCCACACTGATAGGCACTGATGAGGAGGCACTGATGGGGTGGCACTAATATTCAGCACTGATGGGCACTGATAGGCAGCACTGATATGCAGCACTGATGGGCACAGATATGTGGCACTGATAGGTAGCACTGATATGCAGCTTTGGTGGGCACTGATAGGCGGCACTGATGGACACTGATAGGCAGCACTGGTGGGCAATAATGGGCACTGGTGGGCGGCACTGATAGATGGCAATGATGGGCACTGGTGGGTAGCACTGATAGATGGCAATGGTTGGCAGCACTGATGGGGAGGGCACCACTGGCAGGCTCCCTGAGCCCTGATTGCCATCCCTGGTTGCCATGGTGGGCCTCCCTGGTGGTCATGGGTGGGCATCCCTGGTGGCCATGGGTGGGCATCCCTGGTGGCTCTAGTGGCACCCCCCCAAGGGTCTTCACTAGAGCCCTGGCGAGGATCAAAGTAGGGTCCCTCATCTGAGAACTAAGGAAATCTTCCCGGGAGCCCCCGAGATCTGACAACTCCTGCTCAGAGGACGTACCTTCCACTTCCAACCCCGCTAATACCTCCAGGGGACTGGGCTCACTTTCTGCATGTTCAGCCACCTAGTACTTTTCATCAGTATTAACATTCTGCAACACAGAATTATCCACAACCTCTGTGTGGTCTTGCTTTTGGGGGGAAACCCCCAAACCTTTGAGCTTGTGCTCATACAAGTCCCAAAATATGGGGCACACGATTAGTAAGTCATGAGGCACTCCTGAGACCACCCCAACTTTTAGTGTAGCAGTTCCTGCAGGTGTACACAGGGTTACACAGGCCACTGGATAGTCCTTCACATCACCATGCACACAGACGACCCCGACCTGTTGCCCTGACACCAGGGTTCTCTGCAACCTGTCCGCATGGAGCAGGGTGACAACACTCCCAGAGTCAAGGAGCGCTACTAACTCCTATCCATTGACCTGCACCACACACTCATGTGGATTTAAGCTGGCTGCAGCACACACTGCATAGGCATACATGGAGCGACGACGACCCATGTCGCACTCCATTGGTTCTTCCCGTCTTGGGCACTGGGCCAGCAGATGACCCAGTTGTTGGCAGGACCAACAGCGAACCTCCCGGCTCTCCAGAAGCTTTGGTACTGGGGCGATCCTGTCAGTTGTGTTATGCACCTGAGCAGACACACTGCGGTCAATGGGTGCCATCTTGGTGTTAGAACACATTTTGTTGGTTTGGCTCAGCTCTCTGGTGATAGAGGGACTCCCATGGAAATGTTCAGCACAGTTGTAGCGCTCTACAACAGCAGCCATCTCATCCAGGGACTGAGGCTTGGACTGAGCCACCCATCGGTGGAACTCCCGAGGTAGCCCATGCAGCAAACGGTCCAGTGCGACTCTTTCGACGATCTGAGTGGGTGTCTTCTCTTCAGGTTTCAGCCAGTCCTGGGACAAGTGCATCAAGTGGTATAGCTGCGCACGGGCAGGCTTTGCTCTGTCAAAGCCATCATAAACTTGGCTTGCCCTTAAAGCGGCAGTCACTCCCAGCCTTGCTAGGATTTCTGCTTTTAGCAGCTTATAGTCTCGTGCTGATTCTGGGGCCAAGTCACAGTATGCCTGTTGGGGATCTGCAGTCAGGAATGGAGCCAGCAAATCAGCCCGGTCTTTCTCAGGCAGACCTTCCCTTGCTGCAATCCGCTCAAACTTTGCTAGGTATGATTCAACATTGTTTGTGACCGTCGCCTTTTGGAGGATCCACTGCACTGCCTTTCGCGGGTCACCTTTCACCATTTCAGCCTGCTGGGTTACTGCTCTCTGTAAACCCGCTATCTGTTCCACCAGCAAGCGGTTTGTCTCCTGCTGTACAGCATTAGACGCCATCAACAGCTTTAGGAATTCCTCCATTGCCTTTTCAGAAGTTTTCACAGGCTGTACAGCTTTAATCCAGGACATAGGATTGGCCAGCACCCCTCAAACTGCCCAATGCATTCTTCTACCAATTGTACGAGATCAGAGGGGTGAACAGCCAGCTCAGAGACAGTCCAGTGAAATTAAATAAGCTTTTATTCAGCAAAAGGCAAAACAAGCAGAAGAAACAACAGTCTTGTCTTGTAACACAAATCCACAGAAGGGTAAAGCACAGTCTTTGCAGCAAGCAGGCTGAAGCCATCACACATCAACAAGTGGAATTTATGTAGTGATTGAGCTATGCATTTAAACCCCAAACTCTTATACCTTTTTCAAGCGTTACCTATTAGGAACCTTCCCCATTACTTCAAACAAGTCCATTCCCTTTTTATCAATTTCATTTGGTCGCACAAGAAACCCCGCCTTTCACGTCATCTGCTAACCTTACCTAAAATGTATGGTGGAGTGGCACTCCCAGATGTCTGTAAATATTATCAGGCCTCTCACCTTCGTAGACAAATAGACTGGTGCCGCCACAACAAATTCAAACTATGGGCACAACTCGAGCCGGCCCAAACGACTATCCTACTTAATAGGGCTCTTTGGTGTTATGATTGCCTGCCTGCACAGTTGAAATCTCATCCCCTGATTGGTACCACTCTGCGAATAGGCTCATAAGTTTGTTCCTAGACTTCCCTCTCTTCCCGAGACTCTCCGTTATTCCCCATTTTCGGGAATCCACAATTTTATGTATATATGGGTATGATTCTCGCGCCGTCCTAAGAGGTATATAAGTGTGGATGCCCTCAATGACGCTTGTACTCATTACTGCTAACCACACAGTTATAGGAATAGGATAAAGGGGGGGGAGAGTACCGCGCTTCAAGGGATATGTATAGAGTAAAGTGACTAAGTGATAATAAATAATAAATAAATAATACAATAAATAAATAACTAAAACTGGTTCCTAATGTGTTGTGTTCAAGTATATAATCAAATTCATGAATTTAGCCAAATTATTAAATATGACGATGAATAATACAGTGCTAATAGTGATAAATATATAAAGCCATGTATAAATCATATAAAACCATATACAATATTCTCAAAGCATATATAAATAATAAATAGCAAAAGTGCTTATGGTGGTTCTGTGTACAAAATAAAACTCTATGAAGGTGATATTCGTGTGCCAATAAAGTGCTCTGTGCAAATCAATAACTTGCTCAAAAATATTCTCTCAATATATTTCCAAAATGAGATAAGGTGCCAATATATATCATAAAGTGCTCAAGTGTCCAAAACAGCAAAAAAACGGGAAAAGCAGATCTTCCTCTTCTGTGTATCACAATAATATTTCTTCCACCTCTACACCTTGTGAATCTGTGTGCTCTTCGGTGCTCATTACCTCTGGGTGTGCTAAATGCTCACCTCAATGCCTCAGGCAATGCGCTTTTAGATATATTAAAGATCTGATCCTTTCTCCTCTCTTCCTCTGAGTATGTAAGGTAGGGTATAGGGGATGGTGGTGTATTCCTCCTTGCCTGGATCAAGCTTGGGCTCACTGGTGATGCCTTGAATCTCAAAATAAGGGGCCAATATAGTGTAGTATTTCACTCACGTTTATTAAAGAAAAAGAATGTAGCAACTCACATTTAAAACTGCTGCTATCTGCCAATATGCCGCGGGACTTGTATCTCCGTGTCCCGTAACGTCACTTCCGGTGCTCTGCCCTACGCGTTACGTCACGATCAAACGTGACTTCTTCTGATCCTGGCAAGCTATGTATGGTCCCATTGACAGGGATGTTTGCTTGCCGCAAGAAACTCTGTAAGAAGTGTAATTTTGTCCAACATGGTCAGCGTGATTTCACATGCAGGGACAACTTTACACTTTGGGAGGTTTTTTAATTGTTCTACATTATTTATTGTCTCACATGTCCGTGCAAGTTACTCTATGTGGGACGTACCATTAGACCAGTTAGACAGTGGTTTGGCAAACATGGCCGTTTTGTTGAGGTCGGGTGCGATAAGCATAGCATACCGCAACATTTTGCAGAAGTCCATAACAAATCTACTATGGGCCTTAAAATTTGGGTGATTGATGCCATTCTGAAGGAGTTGCCAGGGGCAAAATGTTTCGCTAGACTATGTATGCATGAGATGTACTGGATTTACATTCTCAATACCCTTGCACCTCGAGGGTTAAACGAGGAATTGGATGTTAATACCATACTTTGAATTATATAAATATTTATATATATATATTTTTTTACTTTTTTTATATATATAATTTTTTTTTTTTAATAATTTTTTTATCCTCGTTCTAGTTATCACAGAAATTATTATTATTTTTTTGGATCGTGATGTCTATTATGTGTATCCTGTAATCAATTTACTTTGTATTGATTGTTTTTTAATTTTATCTATTTATTATTAATTTTCAATATATATATATATATATATATATATATATTTTTTTTTATATGTATATATTTTTTTATTATTATTTATTTTTTATTATCACATTTTTATTATTTTTTCATCATTTCATTATTTCTCATTACTTCATTTTATTATTTCTTCATCTTTGCCATCATTATTTTTGTTCTTGATAAATATTTATTTATTTTTTATAATTATTTTTCATTGTTATTTTTCTTTATTTTCTGGTGTATATTTGTTGGTTCACCACTTATGTATTGTATTTATAGACATACCCATTATGGCTGTTCTTTTAAGAGTGTATTGCTCAGTCTTGTATTTTATCCCACACATACCTTTATGGTATTTGTAGATAGTCTTTTAGCTGTGTATACAGCTGCAAGAAAAATATGTGAACCCTTTGGAATGATATGGATTTCTGCACAAATTGGTCATAAAATGTGATCTGATCATCATCATCTAAGTCACAACAATAGACAATCACAGTCTGCTTAAACTAATAACACACAAAGAATGAAATTCTAAGCGTTTTAACCTCAGGCAACGCGGGGGGTTCTTTACTGTTAGGGCAACAAGATTGTGGAATTCTCTACCACAAGAAGTGGTTTCTGCGGGTAGTATGGTGGCTTTCAAAAGACTCTTAGACTTACATCTCAAGGATCAGAACATTCAGGGGTATGGGAGATGATTACAGCCACACATACCTACACAGGTTGAACTAGATGGACTATTGTCTTTATTCAACCTCACCTACTATGTAACTATGTAACTATGTAACTATGAAATGTTGCCATGTTTTTATTGAACACACCATGTAAACATTCACAGTGCAGGTGAAAAAAGTATGTGAACTAGGGCTGCCACGACGCGTCCAAGTAGTCGACTACGTCGACTACAAAAAATCGACGACGTGCGTGAAAAGCGTCGACGCGTCAACACGTGACGTGACGTCACACGCATCTCGCGTGAGTTGCTTTAAAATAGCGGAACATAGCAGCGGTAATGGCGACTTCTGATCCTGGGGGAGAAAGAGCCAGCAGCAGCAGCAGTTCCACTTCCAGCAGCAGAGTACCAGTACCACAAAAGGCTTCCAGCAGCAGTTCCAGCAGCACAGTTCCAGTACAAAAGGGAGCGAGAGCACGATCACGGTCGTCAAGGGTATGGGAATACTTTCAGCAGAGGCCAAATAAAATGGTCCTTTGTTCCCTTTGCAAAAGTGAAATGGCATACCACGGCAGCACAACTGCTATGCACGAGCACCTCAGAAGAAAGCATCCTGGCGCACTGACCACAAAGGACGAGCCATCTTTGTAAGTACTAGTACTACTAATTTCAACAATATAATTAATGCATTGCTAGCTGTTGATTGCTCAGGCCGGGCCAGCTCACTTTTCTTAAATGGACTACAAGGCAATTTGCATTTGCAGCCCTCAGTGTCTGTCTTGCTGATCTGTGGATCCCTCAGGTCATGATTGACAAGTGCAATGATCTGACCATGACCACCAGCACACCTGAGAGCTATTTTGACTGTCACTGCAGCATTATTAATTACAACATTGGCCATGGATATCTCAAACTTCTACTAGAAAAATACAATTAATATTGTTAGCGTTGAGGCTGAGCATTCATAGATGTGTAAATTGGTAATGTTATTAATTATTATTATTATTAATTATTATTATTGTTGTTTTTCCTCAGGAAGAGGCAAAGCTGTGTACAAGATTTCTACTTTCATAAAAAGGATGTCACTGCTTGCACACCCCAAGTGGCCATTACACTTACCAATAGCATACTCAACATGATTGTAAAAGATATGAGACCTCTTTCCATAGTAGACGGTCAAGGATTTCGTGAGATGATCAGCACATTTTACCCAGGATACACACTTCCCTCCAGGTCCCATTTCACTAAGCTGATGGAGAGGAAATATGAGGAGAATTTTGAAAGATTGAAAGCGTCAATCAAAGATGTCAAATCCAAAATAGCTCTCACCACAGACGCATGGACCAGTATTGCCACAGAGGCATACTTGGGTGTCACATGCCACTTCATTAATGAAGACTGGAAGCTTACATCCTACAATCTGACCACTATGCCACTTGAAGATCGCCACACAGCTGAAAACATTGCTAACTGGGTGAAAAAAGCAGCTGAGAAGTTTGAGATATCCATGGCCAATGTAATTGCAGTTGTTCATGATAATGCTGCAAATGTTGTCGCTGCTCTGCGTATTTTGGAAGAAAAGCATCCTGGCATCTCTTCTCTCAGGTGTGCTGGTCATACATTGCAGTTAGTTGTCAACCATGCCCTGAGGGATCCCCAGATCAGCAAGACACTGAGGGCTGCGAAGTGCCTTGTGGAACATTTTAAAAAAAGTGAGCTGGCCACTACAAAGCTTAAAGCAAAGCGACAACAAATGGGTACCCCTGATCATGCACTAATAAATGATGTATCCGTAAGATGGAACAGTACTTTACACATGATCAGTCGCCTGCTTGAACAGAGGTGGCCTGTGACTGCAACACTTTCCGATCCTGATGTCACACCACGAGGGAAGCGCTTCCTGGATTTAAAACATGATCAGTGGAGCTTACTTGAGGAAGTGGAACAAGTCTTGAAGCCTTTTGAGTGTGCTACTGTTTTCTTGAGTGGAGAGTCCTATGTGACTGGTTCCGCTCTACCTCCTTTGGTAAAAGGCCTCCAGAAATCCATACAGAGCACAATTTGCGAGACAGCGGCAGTCAAGGCTTTCCAAAATGTTGCTGCACAGGAGAAGACCACAAGATGGGAGAGGGAAACTAAATTCAGATATGACGGAGGAGAAAATATATGTCTTATTGCAGCAGCCCTGGACCCCAGATTCCGCAAGCTAAAATTCCTGGCAGCAGAGGATAGTTTAAAAGTTCACCTCAAGGTCCAAGCTCTTGCTCTTGAAGAGAAAAGAAGATATGAGGAAGAGCAAATACATCAACGTCAATGTGAGGAACAGGTTCAGTCAGCCAGTACAATGAGTCCAGACATGAAACTTTCAGAAAAGAGGCAAGTGTCTATGTTGGACTCTTTGCTCGGTTCAGATTCAGATGAACACCACAGTAATGGTGAGGATGACACTGGTCACATCCAAGATCCAGAAATTCACAGTGAAGTTGTGAGGAATGAGATACACATGTACTTTAGTGAGCAGGCCATTCCAAAGGAAGACAATCCACTGAAATGGTGGAAGGAAAATGAAGGGAGGTTTCCCATCTTGGCCATGCTGGCAAAGAGTTACTTGTCTGTGCCTGCAACATCAACCCCATCTGAAAGGCTTTTCTCAGTTGCTGGCAACATTGTGACTAAAAAAAGAGCAAGCCTAACTGCAGAGCATGTCGATATGCTAACCTTCCTCCATTGCAATGCTATATTATAGATACAGGCCCCCAACCTGTACCTGTTGCACTCTTGGGTTGTATTGTTGGACTTCTTTAACCACTTGCCTACAGTGCACTTTCACCCCCTTCCTGCCCAGACCGATTTTCAGCTTTCAGCGCTCTCACACTTTGACTGAGAATTACTCAGTCATGCAACACTGTACCCATACAAAAATTGTGTCCTTTTTTTCACACAAATAGAGCTTTCTTTTGATGGTATTTGATCAATACTGGGTTTTTTATTTTTTGTGCTATAAATAAAAAAAGACTGAAAATATCGTGAAAAAACACATTTTTCTTTGTTTCTGTCATAAAATTTTGCAAATGAGTCATTTTTCTTCACAAATTTTGGCCAAAATTTATACTGCTACTTATCTTTGGTAAAAATAACCCAAGTAAGTGTATATTATTTGGTCTTTGTGAAAGTTATAGAGTCCACAAGTTATGGTGCGAATCATTGAAAATTGATCACACTTGATGTACTGAAGGCCTATCTCATTTCTTGAGACACTAAAAAGTCAGGAAAGTACAAATACCCCCCAAATGACCCCTTTTTGGAAAGTAGACATTCCAAGGTATTTAATAAGGGGCATAGTGAGTTTTTTGATGTTGTAATTTTTTCCCACAATGCTTTGCAAAATGAAGATTTTTTTTTTTTTTTTTTACAAATTGCCGTATTAACAGGTTATTTCTCTCACACAGCACATGTATACTTGCAACTACACCCCAAAACACATTCTACTACTCCTCCTGAGTATGGCGATACCACATGTGTGAGACTTTTTCACAGCCTGGCCACATACAGAGGCCTAATATCCAAGTAGCCCGTCCGGCATTCTAGGAGCACAAATTACACATATAATTTCCTGACAACCTATCGCACTTTTGAAGGCCCTGGAGCACCAGGACAATGGAAACCCCCATAAAATGACCCCATTTTGGAAAGCAAACAGCCCAACGTATAATTTTTGAGGCATAATGAGTCTTTTGAATATGTCATTTTTTTCCACAAGTTTATGGAAAATGTGGAAAGAAAATGAAAACACATTTTTTTTACACAAAGCTGTCCATTTATGCAATATTTCTAACACATAGCATGTACATAGCAAAAATTGCACCCCAAAATACATTCTGCTATTCCTCCTGAGTATGGCGATACCACATGTGTAACACTTTTTCACAGCCTGGCCACATACATAGGCCTAACATCCAAGTAGCGCTTTACACAAAGTTGTCCATTTATCCACTTTTTTTTTCCACATTTATCCACATTTTTTTGCTAGAAAACTACTTGGAACCCCCAAATATTATATATTTTTTTTTAGCAGAGACCCTAGAGAATAAAATGGAGATCGTTGCAATATTTTTTATCACACCATATTTGCGCAGCAGTCTTCCAAATGCGATTTTTTTTTAAAAAATTCACTTTTTTGAACTAAAAAATAAAAAAACAGTAAATTTAGCACAATTTTTTTCCATAATGTGAAAGATAATGTTACGCCGAGTAATTAGATACCCAACATGTCATGCTTCAAAATTGCGCATGCTCACAGAATGGCGCCAAACATTGGTACTTAAAAATCCCCATAGGCAACATTTTAAAAATTTCTGCAGGTTACTAGCTTAGAGTTACAGAGGAGGTCTAGGGCTCAAATTATTGCTCTCGCTGTAACGATTGCGGCGATACCTCACATGTATGGTTTGAACACCGTTTACATATGTGGGCGGGACTTGCGTATGCATTTGCTTCTGCGCGTGAGCTAATGGGGACAGGGCGCTTAAATTTTTTTTTTTCCTATTTATTTTATTTATTATTTTTTTATTTTTACACAGTTTAAAAAAAAAAATGTTTTGATCATTTTTATCCCTATTACAAGGAATGTAAACATCCCTTGTAATAGAAATAGGCATGACAGGTCCTCTTTATTGTGAGATCTGGGGTCAAAAAGACCTCACACCTCACAACTACACTAAAAAAGAAAAAAAAAAAAAATTGTTGAAAGAGGAAAAAAAAAAAAGAAAAAAAAAAAAAGCGGCCCTTTAAACCGGTTGCTAGGCAACGTCTTTTGACGTAGCTCCGGTCCTCCAAGACCATAGAGTTGAGTGAGGGCCATCTTGCCCTCACTCGACTTCCTGTCTCTGAGGATCCGGGACCGGATAGTTTTCCCCGCTGCTGGCGGGTCCGGTAAGCTGGGAAAACGTCTGGGACGCGGCAGGAGGGGGGGGCACCTCTTCCCCTGCACCATAAGGGTAATTCCGCGGCGAATCCGCCACTGGGACCACCCTTATCTGAAAGCCGACCGCCCGCCGTTTCAAAAAATACCGGGGTTATGGGGGCTATCTGCTGCCATAACCCTAGTATTTAGCTTTTAATGGCCGACGCATATAGTCGTTAGGTGGTCAGTAAGTGATTGCATGTATATGGCAAACAGGTGACGATGACTGATGGGGTGACAGGTGACGATGACTGATGGGGTGACAGGTGACAATGACTGATGGGGTGACAGGTGACGATGACTGATGGGGTGACAGGTGACTGATGGGGTGACAGGTGATGATGATTGATGAGGTGACAGGTGACGATGATTGATGAGGTGACAAGTGACGATGATTGATGGGGTGACAGATGACAATCACTGACAGGGTGGCATGTGACGATGATTGATGGGGTGACAAGTGACGATCACTGATGGGGTGTCAAGTGACGATGATTGATAGGGTGACAGATGACGATGACTGATGGGGTGACAGGTGACGATGACTGATGGGGTGACAGGTGACGGTGATTGATGGGGTGACAGGTGACGGTCGATGGTCACTGATGGGTGACAGGTGACGGGCGATGGTGCACGGCGGTACTGATGGCAGTCTCTGGTGACCGGTGAACTTTAGGCTACGTTCACATGTGAGCGTAGCGATCGCGGGCAGAATCACTGCGATTCTGCCCGTGATCCAGAAATCATTGCAAATGGCGGGACGCCTGTGCGTTGCCCTGATTTGCAATAGCACCCCAAATGCTGTGCGATGTTACTGCGATTTCCGCCTGCCGAATCGAGGTAACATCACGCAAACAACGCATGACGCCCCAAAGAAACTCTTGTACCTTTTTTGGGCGTCATGCGATGTTTGCGCGATGTTACCGCGATTCGGCAGGCGGAAATGGCGGCAACATCGCACAGCGTTTGGGGTGCTATTGCAAAAAACGGGCAACGCACAGGCGTCCCGCAATTTGCAATGATTTCCGGATCGCAGGCAGAATCGCGGTGATTCTGCCCGCGATCGCTGCGCTCACATGTGAACGTTATGGGTGTCAATTTCTGGGCACTGATGAGGTGACTGTTGGGTGACAGGTGACATTGGGGGGGGGGGCTGAGGACTGTGTGGGGACCTTGAAGGTTTGGGGGGGCATTCATTGCTCCACCAACACCTATGGGATTGTGACAGACCAATCAATACAGAACAAGTTGGTATTATATGCTCATTTGCATATTAAAATTTGATTGGTCCGCTTAAAATCAACTTTAATAAGGGTTATTTGCATTTTTGTTGGAATTTATCTAAGTAATAACTGCGTCAGGAGTTAATCTAGCGGCGGGGACAGAAGAGGAAGGTTGTCTCAGCTATCCTGTCTTTTTTGCCTCTGCCTGGAATCCTCTTTGCAGCGGAGGAGCGACCTGTTTTTGCTCTCTAACCCCGGTGATTATCCCTGTGTTTGTGAGCACCGGTTACCGACTTCAATCAAACAATGCAGTCTTTACTTCAGTCCGTGCTAGAGAGAGCAAGTTCCGCCGGTGGTGAAGCCTGGATCCGCCATTGTCTTTCCCTGCAAGACTGTCCTTTGCCGGCCGGTGATGACTCTGGAGTGTGTCCGCCCCTCACCTCATCTGCTGCGCCGCATAGTGGATTTCCTCCTCCTCCCGGGACTCATGTTGCCCGTCGCCGCCTTCCTCCCACTGACCGCCCCTCTCGGTCTCCGCCTCCTCACCTCGTCAGAGATCGTCAATGTCCGTCTCCATTGCCGGGCCCTTCGGGCGCCTGCGCAGTACGCAGCCCTGGCAGGGACAGTAGGAATAGAAGGCGCCCACGCAGGTTCGGATCCCCGTCACCACCTCGCTGCTCTGCTGCTTTGAAAAAGAGCAGAAGCAGGCGAATGGAGAAAGGACATGTCAGTAATAAAAATGTTGATATTATGGATCCTCCTCCTGAGGGTTCTGTCTCCCCCTCCCCTGTTTGCTCTGATTCATTACAGGTTGCTGCTTTGGAGCCACCTTCTGGTACAGATGATGTACTGCATGCCCATGATTTGCCTGCAAATGTGTCAGCTCCTGTGACAAGTGGTGAGTCTGACAATTTGCAAATGTTATTAGATTTGGCAAGGTCATTTAATGTATTAGTTAATCAGGTTGTTAATGTACAAAAATTACCTGCTAATACTGTTGCACCTGTTTGGATTGATCATGTCGGTGCTGTTTCTGATTTGCCTTTATCTACTTCTGTACCTGTCTCAAACACTTTGCAAGTGCCTCTGCCGGTATCCTCTTCTTCTATACCTGAAACCTGTTACAAGGAGGCTATGACGTGCGAACTTTCGCCGTTGGGCTTCCATTTGAATTTAGTATTGAAAGAAAAAATCTGGAAAGGAGAATTTGTGGATATATTGTCTTTATTTCCTTCTTCTAAAGATAATCGATTTGATAAAAAAGATAATGAGAAATCTGATGAGCGCAGAACACCGGCCAGATCTTTTAATAATTGGCTTCAAGGTTTCTGTATATATGCCAGTGTGATGGGAGAAAAACATCCTGAGCTTTGTAGTGGTTTGTTTCAGCATGTTGAGATAGTTCTAGAAGCCTATAAAAATTTTAATGGGCTAGCCTGGTTTTTTTATGACGAATCTTTTCGTCAAAAACTAGCTATACATAAATCTATGCGTTGGGGGACAAAAGATGTTGGGCTTTGGCTGAACCTTCTTTTACCTCAGCGTACTTTTGCAAAGCCAATGTCTATTACCCCTCCTGCTCCTTTTAAAAAAGGTTTGTGTTTCAGCTTTAATGAAGGCCAATGCAAGTGGCCGGGCACGTGTAGATATAAACATGAATGTTCTTTCTGCACAGGCGCTCATTCTGCCTCGAGATGTTTTAAGAAGCTAGCTTCTCAGTCTTCCAATACTCAACCTGATATTTTTCGTAAAAGTGGTCACACCAGTGAAGGTAGCAGAAATGCAACCGTGGCTTCAATTGTGGCCAAACCGACTGATAGCTCGCATACTATTTGATGGCTTCTCTGTAGGTTTTCTACTGCCTTCCTTTGCAGGTTCAGGATGTGTAGTGCATGATAATTTGAAGTCGGTGTCCAAACATGAAGCTATAGTTGCTGAAAAATTTTTTAAAGAGCTTTGTGATGGCAGAATTGCTGGCCCTTTTGTTGCGCCTCCTTTTGTCAATTTTCGGGTCTCACCATTGGGAATTATACCAAAAAAAGAACAAGGCTCTTTTCGTCTTATACACCACTTGTCATTTCCGAAAGGCTTATCGTTAAATGACGAGTTAGATCATGACATTTGTGCTGTGTCCTATGCTTCTTTTGACGATGCCTTGCGCATAATTCGCAATGTTGGTGACTCAGTCCTATTGGCTAAAGCTGATGTTAAATCAGCGTTTAGGCTACTTCCTATTCACCCTAGTGCCTACAATTCGTTGGGTTTTAGATTTGATGGTTTTTATTTCTACGACAAATGCCTCCCAATGGGCTGTTCTTTATCCTGCAAATATTTTGAGATGTTTTCTTCATTCTTGGAATGGGTGGTTTGTTATCGCACGAAGTCTCTTAATGTTGTTCATTATTTGGACGACTTCCTCTTTGTAGGGAAGGCCGGCACTCCGGAATGTTTATCTCTTTTTTCAGAATTTGTTATTGTTTATCGCCAATTTGGGATTCCCTTAGCTCACGAAAAATCGGTTTTACCTACTGAGTGTTTGGAATTTCTCGGCATTACTATTGACGCTGCTGCTATGGAGTTTCGTTTGCCTCCTGATAAGATTTATAAGCTATATACTCTAATTGATTTTGTCTTGTCAAAAAAGAAAGTCACTTTGAGGACTTTGCAGTCAGTTCTAGGTTTGTTGGCCTTCGCGTCTCGGGTTATTCCCATCGGGAGAATTTTTTCTAGACGTTTATATAAAGCTATTGCTGGTGTTTCATCCCCTTTTCATTTTGTACGTCTCACCCGCTGTTTACGTGATGATTTAATTGTATGGAAAAAAATTTTAAAAAATTATAATGGGTGTTGTTTGTGGAGACAGCCTTTTTGCGCCTTGTCGGCCTTGGATTTGTATACAGATGCTTCAGGTTCCATTGGGTATGGGGCTTTCTGGCAAGGCCACTGGTCAGTTGGCTTATGGCCTGAACCTTGGAAGTTGTCCGGTTTAACCAAGAATGTAGTTTTCTTGGAAATTTTTCCTTTACTGGTTTCCTTGGAGTTGTGGGGTTCTAATTTCCGCAACCGTAATTTGTTGTTTCATTCAGATAATATGGGTGTCGTCTATGCCATTAATTGTTTAACTTCAAAATCTTTGCCCGTCTTGGCTGTATTGCGCCACTTAGTTTTTATGTGTTTAGAACTGAATGTTTGGATTAAGGCGAAATATATACCGGGTAAGTCGAATTTAATCGCTGACTCTCTCTCTCGCCTACAGCTGGACCGGTTCCGGGAATTAGTTCCCTATGCAGACGTTCACGGCAATTTATGCCCTCAGCATTTGTGGGATCTACTTTGACTCCGGTGCATCAAGCGGTTCGTAATTCCTTGGCACCCTCCACGTGGGCACACTATTTAGCCGCGTGGCGTATGTGGGACTGTTATATAACTTCTCTGGGACATAATCCGGAGATTTCTTTGGAGGACCTCGTTCTAGAATTTCTTAATTTTTTGATGTTTAAGGAATATTCTTATTCACATATACAAAAAATGCTTAGTGGTGTTTCTTTTTTCTTTAAATTATCGGGTATGCCTTCATGTATGTCATTCTTTTCGGTCCAACAAGCGTTGAAAGGATACAGAAGAAAATTTGTTAAAGCGGATTCTAGGTTTCCCATATCTTCTTCCTTACTACTAACCATTTGCAAGGCCACGGATTCTGTTTGCTTTTCACCTTTTGAAGCTTTATTATTTAAAGTTGCGTTTAGCCTTTGTTTTTTTGGCGCTTTTCGAATTTCTGAGATGTTGCCAAAAAGTTCTTCTTGTATTTTTGGTATCTTGTTCACGGACTTAAGGATTGGTCCTGATTTTGTACAGATTTATTTAAAACGCAGCAAAACTGATCAAATCGGACGTGGCCGCTGGATCACGCTTCGTCCTTTGCATGGTTCTTTGGTTTGCATTGTTTCTCTTTTGTCTGAGTATTTAAAGATACGCCCTGCTGGCTCCTTGCTGCTGCTACATATGTCGGGCCTTCCTCTTACCATTTACCAATTTAATTCGGTTTTGAAACGTTGTTTAGCACATGCAAATCTTCAGCATCTTCGCATTACGTCTCACTCATTTCGTATCGGTGCTGCCACCGAAGCTGCATTGTTAGGTTTCCCTGCTCCGGTGATTAAACGTATTGGGAGGTGGGATTCTAATTGTTTTCGGAGTTATGTGAGACCTAATTTTGTCATTTAACTTGCAGATTGTCGGAAGCATATTTGGATTCTCGGTCATTCCTTCATATTCTGGGCCTCTCGTAGGGCAGCTCTGAGATGCTATGGTTCGAACCTTGGTCTGGATATGGATGAATTTCAAGTTTGGTGGTTGGGAAGAAGGGGTATGATGTGTGTGGATTTGGATAATTCTTTGCAATTTTTATTGTCTCATTGGCCATCCCCTTCTATTATTATTTTGCATCTAGGCGGTAATGATATTGGGTCTCGTAAGACTTTAGATATCATTTCTGCCCTTAGATTGCAATTTTTGAGACTGCATTCTTTTTTTCCAAATTCGGTTTTGATTTTTTCGGAAATTGTTCCCAGACTCAGTTGGCATTTAATTCCTGAACTAAAATTCTGTAAATATATCCGTAAACGTATTAATAGATCCTTAGAAAAATTTTTGCGTTCAATTAATGTTTTTTCGTACAGACACATTGACCTGGAAGGTTACTTACCGGGTTTCTATCGTCCAGACGATGTTCATTTATCGAATATTGCATTGGATATTTTTAATTTGGGGCTTCAGAATAGTATTGAAGTGGCCACGGTTAAATTGGTGGGGTGCCAGGCTCTTGTTGTTTGAGCCTGGCTAGTGGATATTGTAAGTTTGTGAGAATTAACTTGAGCGGTTATTGCTGAGTTAATATAAATATAGTTTATTATATGTTATATATGTTATAAAATATATATATATTTATGTATAATATATATATACAAATTTAATGGTTATATCAATAAAGGGCCGTGGCCAATTTTCAATCCATATTCTAAGTCTGGTCTCTTTTATTTATGTATTTTATTTATATAGTAGATATATGTTTTTTTCTTCTGATTGGTTCTGTCTACGGTCCCATGAAGGTTTGGGGGGGCATTCATTGCTCCACCAACACCTATGGGATTGTGACAGACCAATCAATACAGAACAAGTTGGTATTATATGCTCATTTGCATATTAAAATTTGATTGGTCCGCTTAAAATCAACTTTAATAACGGTTATTTGCATTTTTGTTGGAATTTATCTAAGTAATAACTGCGTCAGCAGTTAATCTAGCGGCGGGGACAGAAGAGGAAGGTTGTCCCGCCCTCCCCACCCCTATGTTTACCCTATGTCACGGTCCTTTTTTGGATATCTTTGTACTTGATAATTTGATGTCAACTTGAGTGGTTATAGCTGAGTTGATGATATGTATTCTGGTTGTAGATATTGTAAGTTTGTGAGAATTAACTTGAGCGGTTATTGCTGAGTTAATATAAATATAGTTTATTATATGTTATATATGTTATAAAATATATATATATTTATGTATAATATATATATATACAAATTTAATGGTTATATCAATAAAGGGCCGTGGCCAATTTTCAATCCATATTCTAAGTCTGGTCTCTTTTATTTATGTATTTTATTTATATAGTAGATATATGTTTTTTTCTTCTGATTGGTTCTGTCTACGGTCCCATTATTTGTGTGATTTTTACAGGTGTACAGAGCAGTAACTCACTGTTTCTAGCTCTGCTTCCCTCATACTGGAAACTGTATGAGGAGAGAAGAGCTAGTAACACTGAGTTACTGCTCTTTGTTTACATTTTGTGATCGGCTGTGAATGGATTCACAGCCGATCACATAGTAAACAGTCACTGTTAGTGACTGTTTACTACTGCCGGTGACAGCTGTGTTCCTACGGAACACAGTGCCACCGACATTGTCAGGGTCCGGACTTGCGGCAGGTGACGGCACTGGAGGTGGATCCTCTGTGTCAGTGAGGGATTGGCGTGGACCGTACCAGGGGACCGGTTCTAAGTTACTACCGGTTTTCACCAGAGCCCGCCGCAAGGCGGGATGGACTTGCTGCGGCGGTAGCAACCAGGTCGTATCCACCGGTAACGGCTCAACCTCAAAGACAGCTGATTCAGACGCGGTACAGAAGGACAAGGCAAAGGCAAGGTCAGACGGAGCAAAAGGTCAAGGCAGGCGGCAAGGTTCGTAGTCAGGGGCAACAGCAGAAGGTCAGATACACAGGCAGGGAACGATACACCAAAAGCTTTCTCAAGGTACCAAAGGCAACAAGATCCAGCAAGGACAGGAAGGGGAAGTGGTTTTTTATAGCATTTGGAGTGATTGGACCAGGCACCAATTAGTGGTGCACTGGCCCTTTAAATTTCAGACCAGCGGCGCGCGCGCGTGCCCTAGAGAGCGGGGCCGCGCGCGCCGGGAGGAAACCGAACGGGAGGTGAGTGGAGTCCGCGGGCGGGAACGTCCCACCGAGCGGACCGACTGAGTGAGGAGTGCGGGGGAGCGGTGCTCACGGTCGGGGAAGGTGACCGGAGCGCTGCTACCCGCAGCATGCCTCGAGTGCTCCGGGGACGCTGCAGGACCCGGAACGCTCGGCATGACAGACATGACCGCGCTGCGCGCTCCCGATCGCGCATGCGCAGTCTTCTGCCGGCATCTACTGTTGTGATCGGCTATGTCATTGCAACATAGCCAATCACGTGGGAAACAGCCATGCCTATTGGCTGTTTCCCCCCTGCTGGTGACCGGCTGTGTCCCGGGGACACGCCGACACCGGCAGTGCACGGCGGCGCGCCCGCGATCGCGCGCCTGCCCTGCATTTCCTGCGGACGTCATATGACGTCCGCCCAGGATAATAGCCGCACCGTCCCGCCGTCATATGACGGCGGGCGGGCGGTAAGTGGTTAAACTACAAGATGGCTGTTGGCTTGGCTGCCTTCAGGTAATCATTCCTCAGTATTGGCCATTATAATTTGCACAGTGTTGAGCTTGCTTTTTGTTGGACTTGGCTCCTTTAAAACTATGTTAGTTTTTAGGTATGTTTTACATTTACAAGTAACACACACACCAAAAAAAATACTGGTCAACAATAACACTGTATATGGAAAACATACCTAAAAAGTAACCAAGTTTTAAAGGAGCCAACTAGTCCAACAAAAGCACTGCTCAACACTGCAAAAGTAATGGCCAAAAATAATGGCCAATACAGCAAAAGATTACCTGAAGGCAAAGAGCTGACTTCTAGTTTAAAGAAGTTAAAGTGTTAGGCAGATATGGCATTTTTCATGCCTGATGCCCTAAAGTGTTTGGCACTTTATGTGTCTCTTGTATTTTTGCACAGTTGCACAAGTGTTGTTGAGCACTGCAGTGCTTTATAATTTATATGGCATTTTGAATGCTTTTGGTTTTGAATTAATGGCATTATTCCTGCCTGATGTTAAAGTGTTGTTTACATTTTATTTTTGCCACTGAAACTTCAACCACATTGAAGTATTTTTTGGAAAAACTTTAATAAAAGTTGAAATATTATATTAGAAGTCGTACGTATCATTTTTTGTAAAGTTATTCAAAGGATTATTTAACTAATCAAAGAAAGAACACTAGATTAAGCAAAAAAAGAAAAAATTTAAATAATCGTTAGATTAGTCGACTAATCGTAAAAATAATCGATAGATTAGTCGACAGACAAATTAATCGTTAGTTGCAGCCCTAATGTGAACCCTTGGATTTAATAACTGGTTGAACCTCCTTTGGCAGCAATAACTTCAACCAAACGTTTCCTGTAGTTGCAGATCAGAAGAGCACAATGGTCAGAAGTAATTGGTGTAAATCGCTTTCTTGAGGTCATGCCACAGCATTTCAGTCGGGTTGAGGTCAGGACTCTGACTGGGCCACTTCAGAAGGCGTATTTTCTTCTGTTTAAGCCATTCTGTTGTTGATTTTCTTCTATGCTTTGGGTCATAGTCCTGTTGCAACACCCATCTTCTGTTGAGCTTCAGCTGGTAGACAGATGGCCTTAAGTTCTCTTGCAAAATGTCTTGATAAACTTTGGAATTCATTTTTCCTTCGATGATAGCAATCCGTTCAGGCCCTGATGCAGCAAAGCAGCCCCAAACCATGATGCCCCCACCACCATACTTCACAGTTGGCATGAGGTTTTGATGTTGGTGTGCTGGGCCTCTTTTTCGCCACACATAGTGTTGTGTGTTTCTTCCAAACAACTCAACTTTGGTTTCATCTGTCCACAGAATATTTTGCCAGTACTGCTGTGGAACATCCAGGTGCTCTTGGGCAAACTCTAAACGTGCAGCAATGTTTTGTTTGGACAGCAGTGGCTTCCTCTGTGATCTCCTCCCATGAAATCCATTCTTGTTTAGTGTTTTACGTATTGTAGATTCGCTAACAGGGATGTTAGCATTTGCCAGTGACTTTTGTAAGTCTTTAGCTGACACTCTAGGATTATTTTTCACCTCATTGAGCAGTCTGCGCTGTACTCTTGCAGTCATCTATACAGGACAGCCATTCCTAGGGAGAGTAGCAGCAGTGCTGAACTTTCTCCATTTATAGACAATTTGTCTTACCGTGGACTGATGAACAGCAAGGCTTTTGGAGATACTTTTATAACCCTTTGCAGCTTTATGCAAGTCAACAATTCTTAATTGTAGGTCTTCTGAGAGCTCTTTTGTGCGAGTCATCATTCACATCAGGCAATGTTTCTTGTGAAAAGCAAACCCAGAACTGGTGTGTGTTTTTTATAGGGAAGGCAGCTGTAACCAACACCTCCAATCTCATCTCATTGATTGGACTCCAGTTGGCTGACATCTCACTCCAATTAGCTCTTGGAGATGTCATTAGTCTAGGGGTTCACATACTTTTTCCACCTGCACTGTCAACGTTTACATGGTGTGTTCAATAAAAACTTGGCAACATTTCATTTTTGTGTGTTATTAGTTTAAGCAGACTGTGATTGTCTATTGTTGTGACTTAGATTATGATCAGATCACATTTTATGACCAATTTGTGCAGAAATCCATATCATTCAAAAGGGTTCACATACTTTTACTTGCAGCTGTACCTTATTTTTTGTTCCCACTGTGTTTAAATGGCTATATATGATTGCCCCTTATTGGTTTCCACCTTTTTGTTTAGTAATCAGTGACTCACTTTGCTTCATATACTCCCAGCATTACGATCTCTCCCCAGCACCTGAGGAAAGAGCGCACATGTCCACTGCGGACTTGGCGCATGCTCAGAAACGCGTCGTGCTTTTCCGGGTCCCAGGCTACCAGCTGTGTCATGGACGTGACTCTTCCTCCCTCTACCGCGGTGTATATTCCTGTTGGACGATCCGGACACCCTGAGACAAAGGCCGGCCACCTTCTCTCCTGGGATCCACGGCTCCACAGCACACTGCACATCCATTGGAGGGACGGCACCACCCGGTGGACACCCTTACATCTATGTCAGCTTACTATCATCAGCTTTTGTGAGTTGCTGCTATTTGTTTTTATACATCTTCATTAAAGCAGTCTGCACCCACTGCTCTTTTCTGTTTTTTTCTTTTACATGTTGTTCCAGAGCTTCCTCCTCATCTCTGAGAATAGCTGCCTGGTGCAGCAGGACTTTTATCATTGTCTTTTATAAGACTTTTTAGGGTCATTATATATTATTGTTAATGCTGTGCGGATGGATTCTTTAGCGCCTACAGTGGTGATCGAAAGTTTGGGCACCCCAGGTAATAATTTGTATTAATGTGCATAAAGAAGCCAAGGAAAGATGGAAAAATCTCCAAAAGGCATCAAATTACAGATTAGATATTCTTATAATATGTCAACAAAAGTTAGATTTTATTTCCATCACTGACACTTTCAAAATTACAGAAAACAAAAAAATGGCGTCTGCAAAAGTTTGGGCACCCTGCAGAATTTATAACATGCACTGCCCCTGTAACGTTAAAAAACCATACCTTGTGAAAATTCCCTACCCTCGTCACTTCCTGTCACATACATCATGGAACACCTGAGCAGCTTACCACTGCGCATGCTTACAGCTCCGGATATGTCATGGAACAGCTGAGCAACTTAGCAGTGCGCATGCTCGAAGGTCCGGAGGGTAGGGAATTTTCACGGTAGTGTGTTGTAACGTTACACCGCATCAGCTGTTGCCGCGGTTACATTAAAATACCTCGGCTGCAACATGAAATCATCTCCGCTCCTACCCCTGTGAGTTCCCTGATCTCGGCTCCTAAATGTAAAAGCGGCGGGTGTATGAAAATATAAATCACAGAGATCTCGGCTCCGTGATTTATATTTTCATAGACCCGCCGCCGCTTTTACATTTAGTAGCCGAGATCAGGGAAGTCACAGGGGTAGGAGCGGAGATGATTTTATGTTGCAGCCGAGATATTTTAATGTAACCGCGGCAACAGCTGATGTGGTGTAACATTACAACACACTATCGTGAACATTCCCTACCCTCCGGAGCTCTGAGCATGCGCACTGCTAAGTTGCTCAGCTGTTCAATGACGTAGGTGCACGAGGGTAGGGAATTTTCACGGGTATGGTTTTTTCACGGAACACCCCCTTTGCAAGGCTGAGACCTGCCAGTGTCATGGATTGTTCTCAATCATCGTCTGGGAAGACCAGGTGATGTCAATCTCAAAGGTTTTAAATGCCCAGACTCATCTGACCTTGCCCCAACAATCAGCACCATGGGATCTTCTAAGCAGTTGTCTAGAAAACTGAAAATAGTTGAAGCTCACAAAGCTGGAGAAGGCTATAAGAAGATAGCAAAGCGTTTTCAGATGTCAATATCCTCTGTTCGGAATGTAATTAAAAAATGGCAGTCATCAGGAACAGTGGAAGTTAAAGCAAGATCTGGAAGACCAAGAAAAATATCAGACAGAACAGCTCGCAGGATTGTGAGAAAAACAATTCAAAACCCACGTTTGACTGCACGATCCCTCCAGATAAATCTGGCAGACACTGGAGTTGTGGTACACTATTCCACTATAAAGAGATACTTGTACAAATATGGTCTTCATGGAAGAGTCATCAGAAGAAAACCTCTTCTACGTCCTCACCACAAAAATCAGCGTTTGAACTTTGCAAATGAACATATAGACAAGCCTGATGCATTTTGGAAACAAGTTCTGTGGACCGATGAGGTTAAAATTTTAACTTTTTGGCAGGAATGAGCAAAGGTACATTTGGAGAAGAAGGGGCACAGAATTTAATGAAAAGAACCTCTGTCCAACTGTTAAGCATGGGGGTGGATCAATCATGCTTTGGGGTTGTATTGCAGCCAGTGGCACAGGGAACATCTCACGAGTAGAAGGAAAAATGGATTCAATAAAATTTCAGCAAATTTTGGATGGTAACTTCATGCCATCTGTGAAAAAGCTGAAGTTAAAGAGAGGATGGCTTCTACAAATGGATAATGATCCTAAAACACACCTCGAAATCCACGGGGGATTACATCAAGAGGCGTAAACTGAAGGTTTTGCCATGGCCTTCACAATCTCTTGACCTCAACATAATTGAAAATCTATGGATAGACCTTAAAAGAGCAGTGCGTGACAGACAGCCCAGAAATCTCAAAGCACTGGAAGACTTTTGTAAGGAAGAATGGGCAAAGATACCTCAAACAAGAATTGAAAGACTCTTGGCTGGCTACAAAAAGCGTTTACAAACTGTGATACTTGCCAAAGGGAGCAGTACAAGATATTAACTCTGCAGGGTGTCCAAACTTTTGCAGACACCATTTTTTTGTTTTCTGTTATTTTGAAAGTGTAAATGATGGAAATAAAATCTAACTTTTGTTGACATATTATAAGAATGTCTAATCTGTAATTTGATGCCTTTTGGAGATTTTTCCATCTTTCCTTGGCTTTTTTATGCATATTAATACAAATTTTTACCTGGGGTGCCTAAATTTTCGATCACCACTGTATATGTTTGTGTTTTTTAATGCTCCTCAAATGCTTCAGAACTGCCCATAGGGCATTTGGGGAGCACTTTTAACTCCTCATTAATGCTTGTAAAACATGTAACGCCCATACTAAAGCTAATCAAAGCGAGTCTAATGCCCATACTGATGCTATAGGAGTGTTTGTTAACCACTCACCGACTGCCTAACGTAAATTTACTGCGGCAAAGTGGCTCTATTGCGCGAAATCATGTAACTGCAAGTCATTTCATGCAAAAGCCACTAGGTGGCGTGGGCGCACCGCCGGAGGCGCGATTGCGCGCTGATTGGACAGATGGGGAGCCAATCAATCCCGAGAGAGGCAGAATGGAGGTCTGCCTATGTAAACAAGGCATACTGCAGTTCTGACAGAAGAAGAGAAGATAGAGATGTTGTGTGGATAGATAGGAACACGGATCTCTGTCTTCCCCCAGTCACAGCATCCCCCCACAGTTAGAAAGCACCCCTTATGTACACATTTAACCCTTTGATCCCCCCTGATGTTAACACCTTCCCTGCCAGTGTCATTAGTACAGTAACAGTGCATATGTTTAGCTCTTATCACTGCATTAGTGTCACTGGTCCCCAAAAAGTGTCAGTTAGGTGACCGCCGCATCGTCGCAGTCCCGCTAAAAATCACTTATCCCTGTTATTACTAGTAAAAAAAAATGTCATAAAAATATCCCAAAGTTTGTAGACGTGATAACTTTTGCACAAACCAATCAATCTATGCTTGGTTTGTGCGATGTTTTTTTATTCGGATCTGAGATCATAACAAAAATATGTAGCAGAATACATATTGGCCCAAATTGATGATGAAGTTTGATTTTTTACATTTTTTTATTGGATGTGTTTTATAGCAGAAAGTAAAAAATATTGGTTTTTTTTTCAGAACTATTGCTCTTTTATCTTTATAGCGCAAAAAATAAAAATTGCAGAGGTGATAAAATACCACTGAAAGAAAGCTATATTTGTGGGAAAAAAGGACATTAACTTTATTTGCGCAAAGCGTCGCATGACTGCGCAATTGTCACTTAAAGTAACGCAGTGCTGTATCGGAAAAAATAGCCTGGTCATTAAGGGGGGAAATCTTCCAGAGCTGAAGTGGTTAAAGCGGAGTTCCACTCAAAAGTGGAACTTCCACTTATCTGTCTCCTCCCCCCTCCGATGCCACATTTGGCACCTTTCAGGGGGGAGCAGGTACCTGTTTTCGACAGGTATAGTCCCCATTTCCGTCGGACCTTGCTGTGCCGAGGTACTTCAGAGGTTCGGTCCCCTACTCCTCCCTCTGCTTCCTGGCCAATTACCGAGCACATTGCGCTTTGCAAGGATTCACTGCTGGGTTCCCTTACCGGCAATGGTGGCGGCACAACCCGACAGCCGAAGGAAACATCGGCTGCGGTGCTGATATCGCTGGATTCCAGGACAGGTAAGTGTCCTAATATTAAAAGCTAGCAGCTACAGTATATGCTCTGCTTTAAAGCGGTAGTATCGGAGTATACTTAACTGTTACCTACAGGTAAGCCTATAATAAGGCTTACATGTAGGTAAAATTAATATCTCCTAAACCTGCACAGTTTAAGAGATATTCGCCCTGCATGCAGCCGCTGACACCAGCGGCGCATGCACTCTGAAGGTCCGGCGGACCGTCAGAGCTTCTTGCTAGCTCCCACGCGAGTGACATCACCGTGGCTCCGGCCACTCACAGCGCCGGAGCCGCCAAACCCGGAAGAGACGCCAAGGGGACATGAGAGCTCCCTCATCGGTGTCCAGGCGACCGTGTCTGGGCTTTGTTCTATGGTATTTCATAATGAGCTAGTATGCGATGCATACTAGCTCATTATGCCTTTGTCCTGCAGGGTTTTTTTTTGTGAGGATACAACCGCTTTAGAGCAGAGTTCCACCCTGAAAATGTTTTTTAACCTAAAAATACCCCCGGGACAGTCAGGGCTAGTGCATTTAAAGCGGAGTTCCGGCCTCAAAATCTAAAAAATCGATTTTGGGCCAGCCACTTGCTGAGGGTCACCTGAAAAAGAAAAGTATGCTCCCAAATTTTTTTTTTGTTCACTTACCTTGTTT